>NC_071265.1:9807500-10107500 GCF_023375685.1 Ictalurus furcatus | reverse complement strand
CTTTTTTTTTTTTTTTTTTTTACAATATGCTAGCTGTTATATGATTTAGTATACTGCAGTATTCTGTTGGCGTTACCACTTTAATAATCTGGTGAATGCTGATGACCTAACGCTCAGATTATTAGTATGCATGTAAACACACTCATCACTGGGGTTCAGTTGGGCATCTGTTCACACCTGTAGCAGACACCTCCCTTCCATCTCTCTTTTTGTTCTCCATCCCTCCCTCTCTTCCTCAGCAGTCACTCAATGGCAAGCCTAAAAAGCACGTCTTTTCACATAAATTCCCCTTCTACAAGAACAAGGAGCAGAGTGAGCAGGAAACGAGCGATGTGGAGCGTAAGTACACCTGTGCACACGGGACAGTGCAGGACAAAGCAGCAACTAACCGCTGGACAAAACACCATACTGCAACTGCAAACATGTCAAATGCCAAACATCATTACAAGGCTTTATACATCAGCTCATGATGTGTTTTTAATCTGAAATTATGATATAACATTAGAAATCTTAATGTAGGTTTGTTCCTTGGGAGGTCAAAATCCTATTCTGTTGCAGTATGGGTGTTTGGTTGTTCATCTGTAACGCTATGTGCAAGTTCAGTAACCTTTATTTTTGTGATTTGTTTTTCTATTTGTGTGCTCTCTGACGACTCCTCCACAGGACCTGAGTGACGACAAAGGCTTGAGTAAGTCATCCTGGACTCCTGCAGTCTTAGATGGCCCCGCCCACTTCTCAGCATGACCTCATTTTCGTTTTTCCTTTCTTTTTTTCCCCACCTTTCGCCTTATAATAATCTAATAAGTAAGCTTTTCTATGAAAAAGTCTCACCACCTGAGCTGGACAGATGACTTTTATTTTTGGAGCAATATAGAAATGACCTTTGCAGGTTTATAAGCTCTGTGACTAATCACACACGGAGTAGGTCGACCTGACATACAGATAAAATGACTACAGTATACCATTATATTCTGTGATCCAGCTGGCTTACTTTGTACCACATGAACATTTCGGTTTAACAGGTTGTAGTTTTGGTTTTGTTTTTTTGTTTTTTACCATATAGAAGACTTTTCAGACACCAGTTATGGCTTGTCATTCAACTTTAATTGACAAAAATACAAAAATGTATGCTCTTTCTCAAATGTGTGCTCTTGCAGCACAATTAAATATTACATGAAATGCTAGAGCAGCATCACAGCATAACATATACATTTATCAGGGCTTAAATCCTGTCTCAATGGCTCTGAAATTGTCAGTGAGTTTATTTATTCATAATTTCATTCATAATTTCTTTATCCTAAGCAAGATTCAAATCAGATTTTTCTTATGATGTCTGGTGTCTCGGCACATTCTGTCCACCTGAATGCTTATGAAGAGTATCTAAAAATAGTGCTAATGCACTACTACTACTCCATCATACTGCACTAAACAGCTTCCTAATGATGCAGTATTACAGCATATACCTAGCCTCTGTTTATTTTACAGTGACTAAGGTTTTTGTCATTAAAATAAGTTCACACTGAGCACCTAATTCTGTCCTGTTGTGTTTTTAACACCTTCTTAGGAAGCTGTGGAAGACATAAGAGCATGGTCTTTTTGTTTCACAACAGCAACAGGAGAGTTATTACAAGATTGACATTTACATTTGCACCGCTCTTGTCTTCATTTGCATTTCAAAGGCTTTTACAAAACACAACTCTAGTGTGCTTCAACTAAAAGAGATTAAAACAAGTAGTTGTACACCTGTCCATTTACAAAGCAAACACGCACACCATATGTTCAAGACGCATCAGTGTTGTTGTTGTTTTTTTAAAAGTATTTTTGTGATCATTGCACACATGCAAAAACAAGACATACTGTAATTTCAACGTATTGCATGTTTCCGGAAGCTTTGTGCCAATCGGTGCGGCTGGTAACATGGCACAGAGAGGAGCAAATGTAAAAAGAGTTTGGGTTTCAATCCATTATCAAGAGAGTTGTTTAAGCATCCTGCCTTATACCACAGTGCTGTTGAATGCTCGAATTTAATTGGTCAAAGTATTACTCTATAGTTCCGGCTGTAATTCAAATCACAGGTTTATATTAATGCACTCGTTCTAATATTTTAGCATTACCATAGTAATAGTAACTTGTTCGCAGGAGCTTATATGGCAAACAGTTGACATGAGCTGAAGCTAGTAGTAATTGGATTTTTTTTTTTTTTATTAACAAAGAAAAATGTCATATGGTGAAAGTTTATATGGAGAAGCTGTAAGGAGATTTAACATTTATGGAAGGATTCTTAGGTGCCAGTGTTTTGTAGTGGTCAGTAAGTTTTATGCAATGGGAAAGTCTTCAGGATAGAGGAATTTGAACTTTCCAGTCCCTGGGTAACATGACAAGCTGCTTTTGAGGGAACAACTGTTTATAGTTGCTATAACTGATGTGATAACAGGAACTAACCTGCCTCACATATATTTCATAACACTAAATGTAACTATAAACAGTTAAAAATATGTCATGCATGAATAAATAAAAACAAATTACTAGAGGTCGACCGATAACTAAGTTGGGCAGTACCTACCGATAACTGATGAATCAACCAATTAAAAACAATAAAAACATAACACTCAAAGTAAAATATTGCTGAACTTTGTTATAAATAACCAGTACTGACTGCACCATGAAAATGGACCGCATTTTTAAATGAAATAAATCTGTAAATATTATATTAACTATTTAAAAATATAAATGTAAATAAAAGATATACATCCAAACTGAACCAAAAAGTAACGCTCCAAATAACAACTAAAAATAGAGACATCCAAAACGAATCAAAAAACACTTCAAATAACACAACAATATTTATCAGTGATAGTTTTTATTTCACCTCTAGAGGCCACTCTTGTACTGTAGAATGACAGCGGACCCTTATCAGCAGCTCCGGCAATGGACGCAACCGGGAAAAACTATCGGTGTGGAGTTTTGGTTATTGGTACTGATTTAATTGGCAAAACCGGTTGACCTCTAAAATGACAGTAGTTGGCAAATTGCTGTGGTATAAGCAAAAATAATCAACTTCAGGGTGTTAACAGTAACTCTGCTTCATGTCAGGCCAGATCATACCACCTCATCATCACCTCAGGATTATTTTCCTATAACAACATGCCGCTTAAGTTCCTCTCCTTCTCTTTACGAAGTGAGTGCACAGTGCTTTTTTGTTAATGGCATATAATTTTACTTGCTTATTTATATCAGATTTTAGCAGTCACTATGACCGGCTGACTCATAGAACTTACAGCAAATATGTTTTCTGTTTAATTAAATTTTATGTTGGCATTTTAGTCGTAGTGTACTAAGCGGAGAGACTTGGATACAAGATCAGCCACAAATCTGAGCTGTCAGAAATGGGACAAGGCTTAGCAGGAAGTCAGGAAAATGCTGTCATATCCCTGCATCTGCGCTGAAAAAGGGTCTCACTTTTTTTTTCTTTTTTCTTTTTTTTTTTTTTAACCAAAATGAGTTTGAAAATTCCACTGTGTTGTCAAATTTCGAGTGCCACACCCTCTTTATGCTCATCCACCAACAGCATATTAATAGCAACAGTACACAAACAAGAAAAAAAAATGGCTTTCCTACAACCAAAATCATAACCTGCCAGTGTTAACCAGCACATTGTCCTTGCATTGGTACAAAAATAGACCCCTTTGTGTGAGATTTCTCCTCACATAACGATAAGAAGTCTTGCCTGTCAATCATATTGCTTTTTGATTGAAAACACTCCCCCTATGCACTAGTATTCCAGTGAGTTAGCCTAGGCAGTTCACTTTTGCTGTGTTTGGGGGCATGGCTTTTAAGGTGGTACTATTAATTTTAGATAACTTTCCCCAAAAACTCTGACTGGTACTGACTGAGAGGTTATGGCACTTCAATCGGTCATCCTCACTGTCCATGTTGTATTAAAGGGAGAGGATCTGTGTTTGCAGTCTCACTGAAACATCTGTCTATGGTGGAGTTGTGTGTCTCAATATACAGTGTACCATGGCAGTGTTAAAATCCTCTGGAGACCATATCTATGTTGTGCTATCAAACGTATAAAACAAAGACAAATTTATTACATGCGAGTGAGCTTGTTTTTCTACAGTGGTGCATTTCAGAATTTTCTTCCCTTTCTTTAAAAAAAAAAAAACCCACAAAAAGGTCCAAGCTCTCGCACCGCTTGTTCTATTTCAGTGGTGTGAACTTGCAGCAGAAACTGGAATTAAATTGGAAAGTGCGAGATGATTAGCGGTTTCAAGGGTCTCACAGATCTGTAACACTGCCATCTGGTGGTCACTGAAATGAGTTCTGTCTGAGTTTTATCTCACTTCCAATCCTGAAGGTGTTTCACCATCTTAACACGCCTCAAAGAGCTAACTAAGTGCTGTTTAACGATGCAGAATTGGTGTGTTAGATCAGAGAAACATAGCCTTCAAGACTGGAATTGAGAATGTGTGGTTTATCTCCTGCCTTGTGTTTTCTTGTGTGGCTGAGTAGTGCTGCTTATGTTGCCCTTTTTTGATTTCAGAGCATGTAACCTCTAATGCCAGTGATAGTGATAGTAGCTGCCGTAAGTGTTTTCCTCTCCTCTTTTGTCTGTCTCTGTGAGATGTGTTTGTTTACCATGTTTTTATATTTTCTCAGTCTTCATTGTACAAAAGTTCTACAATAATCCCAGACGTATTTATTAGCATAAAGGAATGAATGTATCATGAACAGGGTAACTATGTCTATCAGCACTTTTTTTTTTTTTTAAGATCATGGCCTTGTTTTGAAAACCATAGCCATTAAATTGAAACCGGATACGACCTTTGTTATCAGCGACCTGACTCAGTTATCCAGGTTGTTTATGCTTTATGACTGGTGTTCATACTTCTCTGAATTATTACCTAATCACTTGAACGATGTGCATCAGCAGATTTAGAGTACAAACCCTTCCTGAACTTTCCTGTCTACACACGATAATCCCATTCTTCTGTTAGAATGAAAAGCTTTATATAATATGTTTTGTCATTTGAATTTTGTAGACTGTGCATAAAATATTTGAATTTCCGAACAGACATGTTGAAAATGCTACGCTACTTCTCCATTGAGGAGACATGCTATGCAGACAGATTTACATCAACTAATTGTACATCTTAGACATTTGCTAAAGGCTTTTCTTTCCTCTGTTTTTCCAGGTGGACTGGAAGAGTATGTTCTATCATATGAGACTGTGATTCAGCAGGAAGGTAAGTATCTTAAGGAGTGGCTGGTATAAATGGGCTAGCAGTGATGAGCCCTCCAAACCCCCTCCCTGGTCGTTCAAACTAGGGAAACATTGTCCAATCAAAGTACAAATTACACAAACGGACACAAGACAGAATGGTAATGTTAGTGGGATTCTTGTTTTGTTTTGTTTTTTAACAAAAGAGTTACAGCTTTTCTGTTTGGTATTTGGAGGAAATGCAGCATGAAGCCAGTATAACATTACAGATATGAGACATAAACGTTTGAAATCATGAATACAGCCTCATGTCTGTGTTTAAGTGTGTTTGTGTAATAATTTGGGCCGCATAATTCTTATTATGCTATTGATGAGGTCACATGATTTATTGCCTTGCTTAATTAAAAATGTTTCATTTTCGAGCTATCGATAGATATTAGATTTTAGC
Organism: Ictalurus furcatus; assembly: GCF_023375685.1. Lineage (NCBI taxonomy): Eukaryota > Metazoa > Chordata > Actinopteri > Siluriformes > Ictaluridae > Ictalurus > Ictalurus furcatus. The sequence continues at coordinate 10,101,828 of NC_071265.1, read as the reverse complement.
CCTCCATCTAATATCCGAACCAGCCGTCACTGCTCTAGGCTATTTGATCATGAAAGTTTGTCATCAAATTGTCTCTGACTTTGCAGTGAGTTATGCTCGTCCCGTGATTATTCTGGGCCCTATGAAGGACCGGATCAACGATGACCTGATATCAGAGTTTCCTCATAAATTTGGATCATGTGTCCCTCGTGAGTACCGTGTGCATGGTGTCCTTATCACTCATACGCCATTCCATCTTCAGACTTTAGACAATATGCCATGATTTGCTGTTTAATCTTAATGTGGATATTAATCTTAATCCTATCATCTCCCTCCCTGGTGCAGACACAACCAGATCAAAGCGAGACTACGAGGTTGATGGCAGAGATTATCACTTTGTCGTGTCTCGAGAGCAAATGGAGAAAGACATTCAGGATCACAAGTTCATAGAGGCGGGCCAGTACAACAATCATCTGTATGGCACAAGTGTACAATCAGTACGAGAGGTCGCAGAAAAGGTGACGCTCTTCTCCCTTTTCCCACATGCTGTGTGTGTGTGTGTGTGTGTGTGTGTGTGTGTATGTATGTATGTATATATATATATATATATATATATATATATATATATATATATATATATATATATCTCAGAAGTATAGTATATACAATTAGTATAACACAGTACTAAAATAGAAATTGTCGTTGACACAACATTTTTTTCCCTTTTGTCACTTTTTTCTCAGGGTAAACACTGCATCCTGGACGTCTCTGGCAATGCTATCAAACGACTCCATCTAGCACAGCTCTACCCAATTGCTGTGTTTATCAAACCAAATTCTGTGGAAAATATTTTGTAAGTCTGTGCTGTTCTTGTGTTAAATGTTTAACTGTTTTAATACACGATCTTTACATGGTACTTTACCTCCATTGCATTTATTTTTTTAATGATGACTCACTTCACCGCAGACCATTTCATACATGTACTATTTACTGAGTTATGGAATTTTGTAGAGAATGTGTGTAATTTTGCTTGTATTTCCTCATTTGTAAGTTGCTTTGGATAAAAGCGTCTGCTAAATGAATAAATGTGAATGTAAATGTCATTTACCTGAAAAGAACACTGGTTGATAAGTGATCATAGCATGAAGTTACTAGGTAAAATTGCATTACTGAGAAGCTATCATTTATGATTTTTTTTTTTTTCCCTCATCAGAGAGATGAATAAAAGGCTAACTGAGGAGCAGGCCAAGAAGACGTTCGACAGAGCTATGAAGCTGGAACAGGAGTTTACAGAGCACTTCACTTGTGTGTAAAATAGATGGTTACTCTCATTCCACATGCACATCTCACGGTGTCTTTTTACGTGTCTTGTACAGTATATGGCCAAAGGTTTGTGGACACAAAGTCGGAAGCACACAGTTGTATAGAATGTCTCTGTTTGCTGTAGCATTACAGTTTCCCTTCACTGGAACTAAGAAGCCCAAACGTGTTTCAGAATGACGGTGCCCCTGTGCACAAAGCGAGCTAAATGGTAAATGGCGCACTTATAGAGCGCTTTTATCCAAAGTGCCTTACACTGGTTCTCACTCACCCACTCACACACCAATGGTAGCAGATCTGCCATGCAAGATGCTAACTTGCCAACTTGGGGTTCAGTATCTTGCACAAGGACACTTCGGCATGTGGAGTCATGTGGGCCGAAAATGGAACCACCATCCCTTCGATTAGTGGACAACCCGCTCTACCACCCAAGCCACAACCGCCCCCACAGAGCTCCATGAAGACATGGTTTGCCAATGTTGATGTGGATGAACTCAAGTGTTCTGCACAGAGCCCTGACCTTAACACCACTAAACACTTTTGGGATGAACCGAAACTGACTGAGCCCCAGACCCCCTCGCCAACCTCACTAGTGTTTGAATTCACTAATGTTCTTGTGGCTGAATGAGCACAAATCCCCACAGCCACACTCCAAAACCTAGTGGAAAGCCTTCCCAGAAGAATGAAGGTTATTATAACAGCAAAGTGAGGCTACATCTGGAATGGGATGTTTGAAAAAACACAAACTTTTAGCCATATAGTGTATGTCTCTTTCATCACTCTAATTATTTAGTTTAATGAGCTTCAATAGATTCATTTAGTATATTGAGGTTAATTGGAGTAATAGTTTGGCCTGGAATTTAAATGATGCAATTTTCCCTCAGCTAAATTCAGCCGGTTTAGCAGACTTTCTTTTGGTGGTGTTTTTTCCTGTAATGATGGAGAATAATCAGATTTTACACATGTGCACGCTCATACGGAAACCACTCCTACACAGTGCATTGGTTCCGTCATCCCTGCTGCTTCCTTTTTACTTATAATACCGAAAAAAAATATTTTCTTTTACTTTTTGGTATTTTCTTGTCTGTAGATTTGCACCTTTAGACCTTTTATACTGCAATTCCTGTCCATGCATTAGTGTTTTGGTATGATATACCCACTCTCTTTTCTTTTATCCTAGCCATTGTACAAGGGGACACCTTGGAGGAGATCTACAACCAGGTTAAACAGATCATAGAAGATCATTCTGGACCATACATCTGGGTGCCAGCCAAGGAGAAATTGTGAAATAGATGAAGTCAGAGGGAACCCCCCCCCCTCCCTTTCCTTTTTTTCTTTTTCTTCTTTGCTCTTTGTTTGGGTGAATTGAAATAGGAAATGCTCTAGTATCCGATGGCGTGTTTGTGAGATTGGGCAGAGATGGTCCAGCACATCTCATTAAGACTCAATTCTGGAACGTTGTGTTTCCAGATTTCATGGAGAAGTGTTGCACCTAACCAGGGCCTCATTGGGAGATTATATGGTACAGCTTCCTTAATGTTTAAGGCAGGTGACTTTATAGATGGAAGAGATTTTAATGCATACTTGGATTTTGTTTGGAATTTTTTTTTTCTTCATATAAGAGTGCATCAAAAATGCACTCGTGTACGATCACTTGGAGCGGCACTTTGCACGTTTTAGCACTAAAAGCATGTTTTGGATGATTCTGTTCTAGTTAACCTACGTTGATTTTAAGTTTTTCTTAAACATATATTTGATCTACATTAACCACAGCCACAAAATAGTTTTTGGGGGTTTTTTTCGATCATATTGTATACTCCCTATGATCTTATAATAGGATCAAAACATTTAACTTATGCAACTATCCAGCTTCTAAACTGCACAAACAGATGGATGGCTTGACTGATGACCTGGCACAAAATATGATGGTTCAAGAATTCCTGGGTGTTTTCTGCTGATCAGGGTGTTTCTGAGTGTATGAATTTGAGGTTTACAGTGGCTTGGCTGAACATGTTGTTTAAAATTCAGGTGAATGTGTATTTTAGGACATAAATTCACAATGCAAATGTTAAGAGAATTTACTGTACATTGGGATTTTAACATGTATTTAACCCTGAGTATACTGCCTATTTTGTTATAATAAAAACTCTATATTGAGCTTTACTTAAACTCTAAAAATATGGGAATAATTATCTTTATATTGAATAAATATATATGAAAATATATCAATCTATATAAATATTTTAAAAAGAATATATTTTCCTTTACTTTCACCATCATCTCTTTACTTCTTTTTTTTTATTTCTTTCTCATGGCCCTCAATGAAGATGTACCTGGGCCGAGAGGGCAGTTTTCTTTTTTTAATTTTTCTTTTTTTTCCCTCAAATGCAGTCGCTAGCAGCTCATTCTCCTCTGCCCTCTCTTCCATGTGAATCCTGTCTCACGTGGTGTGCATGGTTTTAAAAGCAATAGTATTTATAATACGTGTGTAATCAGTACAAGAGCTGTATTACGCCTTTGCGTTTTCAGCCAGAGTTGTGAAGATGCCGGGTTTGTTGTTGAAAGTCAGCAGAAGCTCATAAACCCTATCCTTTAGACCCAGTGTTCACTCTTAGCTGGACAGAGTGTCTCTGAAGCTCTCTGAAACACAAGCCTTTATTTCTCCACTGGAGGGCCAGCTCTCACTTTCATTCTCATTTGGAGATGATTGTTTTCTAAAAGACTGACTCGCTTCCATTGGACCACAGCTTTCTAACACATTTTTGACTGGACATTGTAAATAATCTGATCTGATTCATTTCATTTGTCAGAAGACAAGAAGTGCTAATAAACAAATCACACACTGTTTTTTTTTTTATGAATGTATCTTTCTTTATGTCGTTAGGATAAGCGTCTGCCATTTTAACACAGAATCAAGTACGTCCTGTGATGATCACAGCTAGTGTTTCTGGGTTTTGTTGTTTTTGTTGTTTTTTTTAACTACATAGATCAGTTTTGTGATTGGAGAATCTGACTACTAATCTAATGAATTATTTTATTGATATTGAGGAAATTTAGATTTACTTTGGATTACTTATCACGCTGGTTTATTTGCGTTCATATAGGCTACTTGTATAGAATAATCTAGTACTGATTTAATAAAAACATGAATTTATAAATGCATGAAATAGAGCAAAAGAATTATCATTTTTGGGTCTAATCTAGTGAGATGCAGATGAAGCACTCTATAATGTTAGTTAAGATTAAAGATTATATATTTTTAATCACAAGGTCATATCTCGTATTTAGGTTGCTTATTCATGAAAGTATGCATATCTCACATTTCCCTCCAGACCTAGCTATAATGTTTAACGAGCAGTCTCGTCTAATTATGTACATTTAATCTGTAACTATCAAACAGCATATCTGCTTGCACTTTTTTTTATTTATGGTGCTGATCTAAGCAGGCTACCTTCCTGTTATAAAATAATAACCCAGAGAACCTCTGTAATAATCATGAACTTTATTTTATGGTTCATTTTACTAAAGCAAACGTACGTGTCAGTATGCTGGGGTTGACTTGTGGTTTGTGCTGCAACACACTGAATCATATTTAATGAATTAAAGGGTAACGCTTGAGAACACGGGTCCGTCGTTAATGATTAACTACACAGGAAGAAATTAATAATGCAATATTAACATTCTAGTAACTGCTATTAACTAACTAGAAACTCTGATTAACAAATTAGTAAGTAATAGCACACTGGTGTATGCGGTAGTTCACTATTAGCTAATGAAAAATTTCTTTCATGTCTCCTGGAGAACTTCGGTTACTGCACACAACCTTGGGGTAAACATGGACAATCAACTGTCCTTTTCTTCTCACATTGCTAATCTGACACGCTCATGTTGAGTTCTCCTATAAAACATCAGAAGGGTTCATCCATTTCTATACATACAGGCCACTCAGGTGCTGGATCAGTCTCTTGTCATTTCAAGACAGGATTAGTGCAACTTGCTCCTGGCAGGTCTTCCTCTGAGCGACATTTGACCTCTGCAACTGATCCAGAATGCAGTTGCTTGACTGGTTTTCAACCTTCATAACTTCTCCCACACCACCATGCTGCTACGGTCCCTCCGCTTAGATTTAAAACACTGATGCTTGCATAGAAAGCCAAAAATGGACCAGCACCCATTTACCCCAAAGCACTTCTTACACCCTGCACTGCACCACACTTCCTCTGAACCTCTAGCACCACTCGACTGGTCCAACCATCTCTCAGGGTACAAGGAAGGCATGCATCAAGACTCTTCTCTGTTCTGGCACCTAGGTGGTGGAATGAACTTCCCCTGTCTGAACAGCTGAGTCACTGGCAGTTTTCAAACCACGTCTAAAGACCTAGCTCTTCCTAGAGTACTTAAATTAGCATTTTCATTAAAAAAAAAAAAAAGAAACATTTTGTGTGTTTTTTCTTACTATATTACCTCCCAACAGAGTTTTGTGACTGATGGTGTTTTTAGTCTGTGACCTAGTGAACCAGTATCGAGATGTATTTATTGATAGACTTCAAAGCACTTCTGTAAGTCGCTCTGGATAAGGGCATCTGCCAAATGCCCTAAATGTAAATGTACTAAGAAACTATATTAATAACTACAATTTCTTTCATGCCTCCTGGAGAAGTACTAAGAAACTATATACAGTTTCATAATTCATGAGAAACCACTACTGTTAACGAATAGTCAACATTGTTTACATAATCAATAGGTAATAGCAGACTTGTGATTTGGGTAAGCTGTTGATAATTAGTACATCTTATCATTCCTCCTAGAGATCTAGTTACTAACTATGGATCATTGTAAAGAATGCACATTTCGGGATCTTACTCCTGTGGCCAACTTTCCGTCATCCCTTTGAACTTCACCCTTATTTGTAATCATTTTTTCCACATTATTATTATTAATATGTAAAGAGAAGACCGCTTAGGTCCACACCTCTCACTGAATCATTAGAGAGTCATGGAGTCTACTGGAACATTTCAAGTCATCAGCCGTACCCCAAATGCCAGACAAATTGTAACCTATACAGTGATTTATTTATTGAACGTACCTCACAGAAATACACGGTTCTGTGTAAGTCTTCTGCCTCATAGTTAGAATAGGATTAGGTTTTCATTAATAACTTCTGAAAGAATCATGGTAGCACACTAGTAATGACTTAAGTGTTACTACATCCTTCAGAAGGAATTACTAACCAAAACCTTAAAAAAAACTTCAAACGCTTACAGTGACTACAGTATTCGGTTGCACGTGATATTTATTCATCATAACTGTGGGGAAAAACGCATAAACTTTAGTTGTTGTTTTTTTTGTTTCCGTTCACTCAACGGTTTACATATCACTACATATTAAGAATCAGACTCGGTTTTATGTTTCATTCAAATACTTTATTAATTCCAATGCATCATTTAACTAGTTGGAGTGTACACATTCACTTACTTTATGTTGTACTGTACACATTCTCGTTAATACTGTTTTATTTGAGTTAAGTTATGGTTGTGTTGGATGAGCTGAGGAGTTGATGGCTGGTGTGCGGAATCTCCGATGGAGTCCGTGCGCATTAAAGACCGACACGCCGCATTCACTGATATTTTTAGTTCCTCTTGCCGGTAACAAGAGGCAGATCGACTGTGGGGAGAATGCGATGTTTTGTGTTCGTTTTCTTTACTTTCTTGTTCATAATTATGTATTTCTTTATTTATTTATTCATTTTTTATATCTTTATTTCAATTATTCAGCTGGCTTTGTCTTTAATGTTATACTTTGAAGTTTGTATTGTTGTGTTTTGTTTCCCCCCTGTGTATCTAAAGTGGACTAGTCCGTCTGTATTGCTGCCTCTGTTGATTTATTTGAGTTTAGTTCTGTTCAGTTTGTAATGAATTGAATATGATGTGTCCCGCGTCACAAGTTGACCTATTTTATAAATATTGATTTTGATTATTTGGATTTAATTTTATCTATTTGTAAATATATGTTTTGGGGCGGGGGGGAGGGGGGGCACTGTGTCCCTTGTCCCTGGTCCCTTGTACCTTGACTGCCTTGGTCCCTAACAAATAGCTTTCTCAAATCTGCTATTACCTATTGATTCTGTAAACAATCGTGTTTATTCTTTAACAGTAGTGGTTTCACATTAATTATGAAATATTTATATAATATATATAATTTCTTAGTACTTCTCCAGGAGGCATGAAAGAAATAGTAATTATTGATTAGCTAATAGTGAACTACTGCATTCATCTGTGTGCTATTACTTACTAATTCGTTAATCAGAGTTTCTAGTTAGTTGATAGTAGTTACTAGAATGTTAATATTGCATTATGCATTTCTTCCTGTGTAGTTAATCATTAACGACGGATTGTAAAGTGTTACTAATTAAACTCCTAATTATACCCCTACCGTGGGTGTAGGAGTTAACTGAGCATTATAGGAGCTAATCAAGCCCTGGCTTATTTTGCTGTGAAGTATTTGAATGTTACATCAGGTTCCTCCTCTGAATGTTGGCTCTTCAAGTCTGGATTCTGCTCGAGCCCTGGTGTTAGTGACGCCCTTCACCTGAACGGATTCATTGTACCTTCTGTGGGCCTCTTAGGTGGGGTTTGGAGCGTGTGTGTAATGAAAGCCTCCTGTGTGTGTGTGTGTGTGTGTGTGTGTGTGTGTGTGTGTTTAAATCTTAGTGGGAACAAAATGTCCCCCACATGGATATGAATATCCATGAGTAAAAGTATTTTTGTCTGTTTGTTTGTTTTTTGTTTTTGTTTGTTGTTGTTGTTGTTTTTTTTTTGTTGTTTTTTACAAAAACTTCAGGTTTATTAAAAAAAAAAAAAAAAAAAAAACCTAGCCAAAAGGTTTCCTTTTTAATTGCTGAGGTTAAAGCTAGGGTGTATTTTTATGTGTAGACTGAATTAATTATCTTTATTAATATTAATGACAATAATAAATAAAATGTATTATATTAAATCGTATTAAAATGCATTAATAATAATAATAATAATAATAATAATAATAATAATAATAATCATTAGTAGTAGGCTAATGGAAGGTCCTCACAAGGATAGTCTCTCTCTCTCTCTCTCTCTCTCTCTCTCTCTCTCTCTCTCCCCTGTGTGTGTGTGTGTGTGTGTGTGTGTGTGTGTTTGCGCGCGTGCTTCTCCCTTGTACGTGACACTTGAGGTGTAGGGCTCATTTGATGATCATTTTTCATTGATAATCATGCGCATTTGATGCAAAAAAAAAAGAAAAAAAAAAGACTACTGGACAATAAACGACTTGGACTTTGTCCTTCAGGAGGCTTTAGAAAGCAGGCAGTGTTGTGAACGCAGCAGTTGAGTGCGCAGTTGGGAGTCATGGGCATGTGGACTGCGCTGATCGCGCTGCTCTTCATCACACACAGCGGTAAGACTTTTACTATTTCACACCCATTATTAACTACACTATACACTACACACCCAGAAACCACATACAATCATTCTTATACTTACCTAATCTAATTCAATAACTCTTTCTGGCTCAGTGCGTTTTATCCAGAGAGTGAGACAGAGAGAGACAGAGACACAGAGAGAGACACTCACGCCATTCAACCAGCATGTGTCATAATTCCTGCTTTAAAATGATCAATTCTTTGTATATAATGAAAATGAAGAGTTTTTAAGACTACATTTCCTTACCATGTCATTACTAGCTCCGTGGCTTGTGAAACACAAATGCAGTAAAAGAACAATGATGAACCAAAATAAAAAAGAAATAAAAACAACATTTAAAAATAACTTCTTTACTAAGTTATCCTAACCCCCCACTCGGAATTTATATTTTATAATTAAACTATGAATTTATTTCTCGTAAGGCTACAACTTTGTCTGTGTAAGCATGCTTAAGTTATAATGGTGTCCATGTTAAAGTTTATACTGAGGGAACTGCCTAAATATGAAATACTTTCAGTTCACTTTACCAGGGCACTTGAATATTTAGGCTTAGGTGTTGGTTATGGTTTACAAACATAATAAAAAATCTGAAAATTAACATTTTAACTGAACAAAAAAAAATGTGTAAAGCTTTTGTAAGTCCCAAAAACAACATCTTCCACGCATCCTAATAAGTCATAGGTGTGCTAATACAGTATTAGTTACAGTGTTGGGGTATTGTTATAGTGTTGCATTAATAATTTGCATTATTTTTACATAATCATGTGTGAAGGTTTTGATTGTGTGGTCTCATCTGATAAAACATTTGAGATTAACATGGTACAGGTTCAGGCTACACAAACATGATAAGATAAAACAACAAATGAGGTAAAAATGAATTTGAAGACCTATAAAGTTGCTGATTTCACCACACCGGATATTGAACTAAATTATTGATAGCATGTGAATATATTACAGTTATTCAGATATGAATGCCACTCCAGTGTTTTTGCTGTGGAATAATAGGATACATTATGATAATCATAATTGTTATAGCAACAATACTTAGGTATCATTAGTGTGAGTAGTTCTCTAGCTTGCACTATACTGTAGGTCTTACAGTACATCACAAGGTGCCCCCCCCCCCCCCCCCCCCATATATATATATATATATATGTCCCTTTTTCGGGAGACTGTATTTTAAATATAATTTTGTAAAATCCAAATAAGCTTTACAGTTCTTTGTTGGAAAGGGTTTAAACAATGTTTTTCATGCTTGTTCATTGAACCGTAAACAATTATTGCACATGCACCTGTGGAACAGTCCTTAAGACACGAACAGTTTCCAGGCACTACGCAATTAAAGTCACAGTTGCAATAACTTCGGACACTAAAGAGACCTTTCTGCTGACTCTGAAAAACACCAGAAGAAAGATGCCTAGGGTTCCTGCTCACCTGCGTGAACATGCCATAGACCTGCTGCAGGGAGGCATGAGGACTACAGATGCGGCCAGAGCAATAAACTGCAATGTCTGTAACGTAAGACACATAAGACTACAGTGCTACAGGGAGACAGGAAGGACAGCTGATCGTCCTTGCAGTGGAAAATTACATGTAACCATGTGTCCCCCCAGACATAATCGAGAACTTGCAAATGCCTTGGTGGAAGAGTGGAGTAACATCTCACAGCAAGAACTGACAAATTTGCTGCAGTCCATGAGGACGAGATGTACTATAGTACTTAAAGCAGCTGGTGGACACACCAGATACTGATTTTTACTTTTAATATTGACCCCCCTTTGTTCAGTGACTCATTATTCCATTTCTGTTTGTCAAATGTCTGTGAAACTTGTTCAGTTTATGTCTCAGCTATTGAATGTTTTTATGTTAATAATATGTACACATGTTAAGAAACTTGCTGGAAATAAAAGCAGTTGAATATAAGAGGGTATATATATATATATATATATATATATATATATATATATAAAAATGTATGTGTGTGTGTATATATATATACACACACACACACTCTCTCTGGAGTATATATAAGCACAGCAAAAAAAGGAAAAAAGTGTTTAAATGTCTAAAAAGTGGAAATTTGACAGAATGGACAGTTTTTTAGACACGAACACAGGCCTTGTTATGAAAGCAAACACAACATTTTCTGTTTCTCGAATAAGTTAAGCTACACAGTGTGTTCATTGTCATTGTAATTGTAGGACTGCTGGCTTGCGCTAAAGCACTTGTGGTGTTGTGTATAGCAGCCAGCATCATGTCTGGTTACTGTGACCCCAAAAAAATTAAAAAATAAATCAAGGTAAAAGCACACTGAGACATATGTATACATATTATATGTACATTACTTTATATGTATGTATACATTATATACATACATATTTAATTGTGCGTTTAATGTATGTATGTACATATTATATGTACATGCATACGTTATATTCATACATAATTAGTTGTACGTCCATTTTTCGCTACCTATCTGATAGGTTCTATCTTGTTCTTTATGATGACCTATATATTCTGTGCACTCTTAAAAAAAAGGGGTTTTAAGAGCTTATTGGCGTAGTTAGGGGTTTTTTCTACTAAACACTCTGCTATTGGGTTCTACATAGAATCTTTGTGTTCTTCTTAAGGGTTCAGATTATTTTCTAAAATGTAGATATTAATTTAATGTAATACTAATAATAATAATAATAACCTGTGTGTGTGTGTGTGTGTCTCTAGTGTGCAGCCAAACCAGCATAAGATGGTGCACAATTTCACAACAGGAGCAGGGCAAGTGCAGTGCCATGGCAACGGCATTCAGCAGCGTCTCTATCCGGCCTACGCTGCGCTGCGTACGCACAAACTCCGTCACTGAGTGCGCACAAAAACTCATGGTAACATCTCCTACATGAAACCATCACTCTTGATAAAGTGCACTTAGGTCATGACATGTAGCATTGCAGTGCTTTGTCATTTCTTTTCTTATCTTTTCTCTTCACCAATAAATTTTGAGCACAAAACAAACAATAAACACTCTGATAATAACATATGCATGTCAGATGGTCCTAACCACCAATTACTCATGCCATAACTTGCTTTCTGTAGTAGATTGTAAGAATGTATTACTATAAGGAACTTTGTTGATAAATGGGATATAAAAATTCTAAAATTGATGGTCTTCTTTACATGTTAAAGGACCAGTATAGCTACACACATTGATCTGGCAATCTGCATTATTACATGAAAAACGTACATCTTATGGTTCACACAGTGTATCAATTTTTGTCATTTTTATTCTGAGAAGTTATTAAAATATTATTTTAAGACTAATATGTGTGGCCTCCCAAACCTGTGGGATTCTCTGCATTATGGGATGTCCAGCCTCTATGCAGTATTTTGTTCATATTGCACAGCACTGGTGCAATTACATTAAACTTATTACTTTGGCTAAAAAAAAACGTTCAATCATTATGAAAAGTTCAATGCAAAAGTCAGTGCTCTATCCTTAGGCAAATGAAGTTGATGCATTTTCTACCAGTGCTAAAGACATCTATGAGATTGGAAAGGAAGCCACATTCAAACTTGCTGCAGGAGAGTCCAGTGTTGATGGTATGAGGGTTTTATTTATTTCTGCTCATGAATTCTGTGCAAATTGCTATTACAATAGAGGAATTGAATGCATAGTCCTGGTGTTGGTCTGAACTCTGACTTTCAACTGCTGCCAACAGATATGTATTAATAATTTATTTTTGATATGATAAGGATTTATCTTTACTGTCAAATTGCTTGGCCTGAAGCCACAACGTGTGTAATGTCTAAAGATTATGTGTTAAATGTTTGATGAAGATGTTACTCAAACTGGCTTATTGAACTCTCTGACTTGTAGGTGAAGGAACGACGTATTATGCAGTTGCTGTGGTGAAGAGAACAAATTCACACATTAACATCAACAACCTAAAGGGGAAGAAGACATGCCACACTGGGATTGGGCGTACAGTTGGGTGGAACATGCCCATAGGCTTTTTGATTGACAGTGGAAGGATGTCTGTTATGGCCTGTAATGTGACACAAGGTGCACACATCACATCTAAGAGCATTATTCCCTGCTTTATGTTTATGCATGATAAGTGGAGATCGTTCTTGGCTGTAATACAGTGTTCTAAAAATCATCCTCAGTAAATTAATCAGTTATTATAATGATATAACAGAAAGAGATATGTATGAATGAGAAACTATGGGGTTTGTTATGGATCTCTAGGTGTTTCAGAATTCTTCAACGCTAGCTGCATTCCTGGAGCAACAGGCCATGCTCCGTCTCTGTGCCAGCTCTGTGCCGGAGATGACACTGGAGCTCATAAGTGTGAGGCAAGCAACAAGGAGAAATACTACTCATATAATGGAGCCTTCAGGTAGTGTAATGTTTTCATATGCTTTATATTACTAACACAACTGCTCACTAGTCAAGGAAAGTCAAGTGGGTTTTCTTGTCATTCCTGAACAATAGACAGGACAATAACTACACAATTCAATAAATATACAAGACAAGTCAATAACTACACAAGATAATGAATCCTCAGGACAATAAATACTCAGGACAATAACTACACAAGACATTAAATACTCAGGAAAATGAATAATCAACACAAAACACCACAAAAGACACAAAATAATGAAGACAATAACTACACAGGAAGTAAATACACAGGACAATAAATAAGCAGGACAGTAAATTCTCAAGTCAATGAATAAACAAGACAATAAACACAAAACACCGCAAAAGGCACTAATTAGATAGATAACTACATAGTACAGTAATTACTCAGGACAATGAGTAATCAAGACAGCAAATATTCAACGCAATGAATACTCAGGACAACAAATATACAATACAATAACTACACAAGACAATGAATGTTAAGGACAATAAATGCTCAAGACAATAAATGCACAAGACAAGAAATATTCAAAACAATAAATACTTAGGACAATAATTACACAATAAATACACAAGACAGGAATGTACTCAGGACAGTAACTACACAAAACAATAAATAGGACAATAATTACTCAAGACAAAGACACTACAAAAAGGCACGAAATATTCAAGACAACAACTACACAGACAGTAATTATACAGGTCAATAAATAAACAAGACAAGAAAATTAATAATAATTAATTAATTAGTACTCAGGATAATAAATATACAAGAGTCACTAACTAAACAGGACAACAGAACAGTATTCCATGGAAGAAACCAGTGCAAACAATTGTCTGTAAATGGCAGACACTACCCTGCAATTGGGTAGAAAAAAAAGATAGAGAAAATACTTTAAAGATACTGCTTTAAAGGTTACTTAATGGATTTTTTTGGTTTCTACAGGTGCCTTGTTGACAATGCAGGAGAAGTAGCTTTTGTTAAGCACACCACAGTTGGTGACAACACTGACGGTAAGTCCATTTCATGTCAAGTGGTTATTTTATTATCGCTCCTGTATGGATGAATCAAGAAAAAAAAGGGGGGCAGGGGGAGGCGGGGGGCACAGCACAACACATCACAGGACAAAATAGTTAACAGGAGCAGTAGGACAAACAAATCATAGAAAAACATAGGAGATCTATTGCCAATCTAACGTGGATTGATTACCTCACATAGTATTTTATTTTTTAGGAAAAGGGGACGCATGGGCACAAGGTCTCAAGGCTGCTGACTTCCAGCTGCTCTGCCCAGATGGAACCCGGAGTCCGGTCTCGGACTACAGGCGCTGCAATTTGGCCCGAGTGCCATCCAGAGGCATTGTGGTCCACAGTGACATCGACAGCACTGTGATATACAACATGCTTAGAGAGGGACTTGTAAGAACATTTCACTTAAATGTTATATATTAAAATGCTTTATACTGCAGCACTGTTGAATTCTTGAGTCTGATTGGTCAGAAGGTGTTGAATAATTTTCTCAAACATCAGCTTTGACAGTAGTTCCAAATCACAGTAATTCAAATCACAGGTTTATATTAATGCATTCATTCTAATACCATATTGTCTCCATAGTAGCAAGTCAGTCACAGGGCCTCAAATAGCAGATGCTCCACATAACATAAGCCAAATAATAAACAAATAACAAACAAACAAATGTCGTTTGTGCTTGTTTCTTTGTAACACGCCGCATTTTTTGTTTTGTTTTATTAACTGAAAAAAGAGGTCTGTGAAGGAACTGTTTGTTGTTGCTAACAGGAACTTATCTTGTGGACGTTCCATAACATTAAATGTAACTATAAATGGTTTAAATTATGACAATAAATTAGAAATTGTAATTGTACGCAAATTGCTGTGGTATAAGAGGAATAGATTGATGGAAATAATTTGTGACAAGCTGTTATTGGAAACTAATGAACTTCTGTTTGGGCATTACACCACCCCAGCATTGATTATTATTCTCTAATATCTTACCTAATAATGCTTTATTTTATGCTCAACGGTGATTTTACACATGTGGAATAAGTAGCCTATATAGATAGTATTCCATTATAATATTTTGTTTGCATATGTTGACCTCCAGTGCTAACGGCATAATTTTTGTTTTTGCCCACAGGAGAAGTCTGACTTTTCTGTTTTCTCTTCAATGGCCTTTAATGGTGAAAACCTGTTGTTCAGTGACAGCTCTACAAAGTTTATCCCTGCTGGAAATGACGACTACATTCACTGGATGGGACAAAAATACTATAACATATTGAAAGCTATGGACTGCTCAATAAATGGTTAGACCCCCCTCTTTTAATCCATATTCAAATCAATCAGAGGCAGTGAAATCACCAATCATAAGTTAACACAGGGTACGTTTAAAAAACTGCTGCATGTGAATTGGGCCTAGAAAAATCAGCAAGCTTGATTGCTTGTGAATACCCAAAGAATTTTATATTAGTACAGATTGTTAACTTATATATTTCTTTAAGGTTATGAGAATACATTTCTCAATAGCAATATTTCTGTTCACACCTAGGATAGGTTTTTTTTTTTTTAAATAAACTTTTATTTAAAAATAATTAGGTATATAAGTGCAGACCATGTAAGCAAATAATTACAATAATTTACTGTAACTGCTTTAATACTTGGCAAAGAGCAAGAACAGGACAGTTTAATCTTTATTAAAATTCACATTGTAAAATCACTCTGGTTAGATTTTATGGAACCTTCTTTCACATATACTCATATACAAGCATTGCCGAATCCATTGACATTTGAATATTTACATCTATTGTTATTTGATCAGCTTCTCATACTGTATAACTCCACATGTATGTGTGGGAGTGCATATGTTGCATGTACGTTAAGCTAGCGCACTCATATATGGTGTGTGTGTGTGTTTGTAGATGTTCCTGAGATCCTGACCTGGTGTGTGCTGTCTTCTGGTGAGCAGAAGAAATGTGTAGACATGGCTAAAGCCTTCCAAATAAAAGGACTCTCACCACCCATCCAGTGTTTATATGGAAACTCTGTGGACGATTGCATGAAGAAAATAAAGGTAGACCAAATCAGCTGAGAACTAAAAGTTCTTATTCTCAGATATTTTCTAAAGTCTGCTTTACATTTCGCTCTCTGTATACACAGAACAAAAAGGCAGATGCCATCACTCTTGATGGAGGCTATATCTACACTGCAGGGAAAACCTATGGCCTGGTCCCTGCTGTGGGAGAAAGCTACACAGGTTAGAGTCAACCTTACCATGTCTCATTGTTCTGATGTTATTGGGTATAGAAATGTCAGTGTCACAATGTTTTCGTAGTTGTCCACCGCTGTACTAAGTTACAGAACACTGTTTTGTCATTTTAGGGGACAGTGATGGCAGTATCTACTACGCTGTGGCTGTCTTAAAGAGAAGTGACAAAAACATCCAAAGATTCAGTGATCTGAGGGGTAAGACGTCCTGTCACACAGGCTATGGCAGGACTGCTGGCTGGAACATTCCAGTAGGAATTCTCATTGAGAAAGGCCTTATCAGACCACAGAAATGCCAAGTTGCCCAAGGTTAGTACACATTGCTCCTCTTTGTTTCACTACTACAGTGATTTACTACAGTGAAGGTCTGTGTTCAACATTCTTTAGAATTTGCATTGTCAACACTGTTAGTTAATGTACTATTTGTGTATTTCAAGGTATGTGTTCGGTTTGGCTTATTTATGCCATTTCATTTATCCGGTAGCTTCTGCAGCTCCTAGAACATTTGGAAAACTGCCAATGCCAGAATCAGTACTGTTTAGCATGCATAATGTGTTAAAATGTGTTTGTGAAATTGGTAAGTGTCCTGTTATCAGGGTTGTTAGGGGACAGTGTGTTTATAGGTCTAATTTCTGGCAAATTTCTATTTCTAACATGTGAAACTTTCTTGCTATATAACACTGCTTAATGATATTTTTAACAGCATTTGTATTTGTATATATTCTTTTCCTGATTTGTGCAGCTCAACAACCATAGGTCTCTTTTGTGTTGAAAATATGTTTGCTTTTCCCATGGTAAAGGATGACAATTTTACATGTATACAGCTTATACATGTATACAGCTTCATGTTTATATGTCAGAGTAACAGAACAGAGTTCTGGGGACTGAGAGCAAGTAAAAAAGTTTGCATTTATTTAAAATATTCTTTAGGGGTATCAATAATTTTTGTCACTTATTTAAAAAAAGAAAAGGATTTAAAAAACATTTTAAAAAGTATTTCTAATGAGCTTAATTTTTGTTAAATAGTTTTTCCCTATTGTTTGTGTGGACAATTTGAATTATTGTGTAATATTTATTTTGTACAATCTTTTTAGCTAATTTGCTTCATGAAGGGTGCCAGTAATTCTGTAGGACACTGTAGTTTCCCCGATTAATTCTTTCACTGGTGTCCAAAAATGACGTAATTTTTTTTTGCCTATATATTTTTTTTCAAAAACAAAATGCATAGCCATAAGTGCATACGTATAAATTATATAATGTAGGCAAAACACCCAAACCCCAATCTACAGACAAAAAAAAAAACGTGCTAGCAGTTAGAAAACAGACCAGTTCTATGGGAAATCTGCACGCCTGATGGCAAAATGGATATCGCTACATCTAGCTTCAGGAGGCAGGGGAGAAATTCCCATCCAAAACTGGCCACTGCCAATTCCAAACATGCAATAAGCATCAGTTCCAATATCTACAGTGTTTATGCACAGACTTCCCATTTTTTTTGGATTTTTTTTAGCATATTTGACCTCTTAAGCCAGCTTCATAAATAAGTACATGGTTGTTTGAAAAAGGAATTCATCATAATTGCAAGTAAAACCATAGGCCTTAAGCTTAGTACTTCTGGGCCTCTGTGTTAAGAGTGAAAAAATATTTACTAGATTTATGACCTGACCAATCAGTGAATGTATGTCCATTTCCATCATTTCCCCCAGCTGCTGGAGAGTTCTTCAAGGCAAGCTGTGTACCGGGTGCCAACGAGCCTGGATTTCCCAGCAACCTTTGCTCACAGTGCATCGGAGATTCCAGTGGCCAAAATAAGTGTGTTAAAGGCCAGGATCTGTTTGATGGTTACAATGGAGCCTTCAGGTAACTTACTTTTTACCTTGTATTTGTAGATTTTTATGCGTTTCTGGATTTTTAAAGGTAGAAACATATGAATGACTTCTTGTTTCAGGTGTCTGGTTCAGGGAGCAGGCGAAGTTGCATTTGTCAAACATTCCACAGTTTTCCAGAATACTGATGGTGAATCACATTAGCATTTTTGAGTAATTAAAATCCTACACGTAATAGATGCAGGAAACGTGTTTACTGCAAATAAAAATTTTCATTGTCAGGCAATGGTACAGATCCTTGGACCCTCGACTTGAACTCAAGAGATTTCCAACTGCTGTGTTCTCAAGAATCTCGTGCTGAAGTCAGTCAGTATAAGCAGTGTCACCTTGCCCGTGTCCCCTCCCACGCTGTGATGGTCCGGCCTGACACCAACCCTCATATCATCTTTGGCCTTTTGGATAAAGCTCAGGTGGGCCTTACAGTAGCCTAAAATATCTGCATTTCTCTGTGATATAAATGAGAAATACATATGTTTAATAATTATATACAATGCTTATATTGGGTTTACTATCTTCAGCAATTCTTTGGGGTCAGCACTAACTCAGACTTCAAGATGTTTAACTCCAGTGCATATGACGGATCAGACCTGATCTTCAAAGACTCCACAATAAGCATAATTGGCGTTGGCGAGAAAAAGACCTATGAGGATTGGCTCGGCCAGAGTTACATGGATGCTCTCATAGCCATGGAGTGCACTTACTCTTCAGCAGGTGAACACATTTATATTCTTTAAATGAGACATGGGTGACCTTTTTTATATTCTCTAAATGAGACATGGGTGAAATGGGTTTTTTTGGGTGAAAAGAGTTTTGCATGTTCTCCCTGTATCCATGAGAGTTTCCTTCCATCTCCTAAAAACCTGCTGGTAGATGGTTTGACTATGCTAAAATGCCCCTAGGTGTGAATGAGTGTGTGATTGTATCTGCACGGTGCCCTCTGACGGTTTACCATCCAGGGTGTATTCCCATCTCTTGACTAGTGTTCTCATGATAGGCTCAGGATCCACCATGACCCTGAATGAATGAATGACTTTTGGAATGACCCATGTCTTCCTTTCATCACATTTGTAAAAACTGACATCTGAAGATATCCATATGTTTGGGATGATTTGTAATGATTTCACTTCATTAGACCAGCCATGAAGTAACTCACCCTTTTCTATTTCTTGTGTGTGTGTGTGTGTGTGTGTGTGTGTGTGTTGTGTTTTCTGCAGTGGTATCTTCGGCCTCTGTACTACTGGTGACCAGCTTGATTGTGCTCTTCTCTCTTTTGGTTGTGTAGCAGGTCCACCAGCCACCCAAGTCTTCCTCAGCTATTTCTCCATTTTATCCTGATTGTTCATTTCATGTATCAGAATCAGAATCATTTTATGCGCCACATACATTTACATGTATTAGAATAATTTTTTCTTTAACATCCAACACACACACATCACAGACAACACAGCACAGTTACCATCCAAATATATATATATATATATATATATATATATATATATATACATATATATATATATATATATATAAACATACCTATATACAGTATATAAATGTGTGTGTGTGGGTGCAAGTCTACTGTAGCAAAGCTACTGTAAACTATATCCACCAATAACTTCAACATACAATGAGCATACACAGATTTTTTTTGTGCCAATTTATCAAAACCAAATCGCATAAATCAGCTTTTGATGTATAATTTGTTCATGACAGATACATACAGTGTCTGTCCTAAATGATGTTAGATTATCACATGCTTTACTTTTTTTTGTTTTATACACAGCAAGGCCATTTCATTTAGTTAATCTTTACAATGAGAAATGTCCATAATAGTCACAGAATTTATTCAGTGTGATTTGTAAAGTAAAAGAAAGCTCTTGAATGTTAGAAAGATTTTATGAGACTGGGGTTCCCAAACTTTAGGTGCATTTTCTCTGCCTTGTCTTTATAGCAGTGATTTCCATTTTCACTGTATTTGTTGAATATTTATCAGTGCACACACTTTTGTAATGGTGGTCAGATACCTGGGCAACAGCCATATCAGTGTATATGCTTTGCCTGTTACATATTTATTGACTCTTTTTTTAAAATTATATACTTGAAGGCACATGCTGTATACAGGAATATGCACATTCTAGCTGGAATCTTTAGTTTTTTTAACGTCACTGAGTATACACTGCTGTATCACTTATGAGTAGAAAAAGACTAAATTAATTAGCTTATTTTTACCTTACAAGGGAGAAGAATCAAGATTATATTTTCCTCTTGGTATTTGAGAATCTATATTCAGGATCAAATTTTCAAAAGCAACTACATGTTAACTCTATGTATTTGTTAGCAATATGCAACAGAATAAAGCAACACATATTATCATTATAAGTTTTGCTGCAGAATTGTGCATTGATATTGCTCGATCATTTCATTTTTAATGCTTAATGAGAATAACTTCTTATTCTGAATTTAGCACCACCTCTACTTTTGTGTGCTTTTTTTTCAAAATATTTGACAAATTTACGCTCGCTTACTATTCAAATTTCTCATGAGCTATTGAATATGCTTGTTAGACCTGCACTTTTTATTTTACTGATGCAATTTGTTTAATTTTCACAGAGAAATGTATTTTTATACAATGTTCAGTTAACATATCAGTGTATATGTACTGACACACTGATTTCTTGCTTCAGTGAATTGCAATTTCTTCAATGAAATGATTGAGATGTAACTAATATTTAGTTGCCAGGCCAGTGAGTCTGCTAAAGTATTATTACATGTTGCCCACATAGGGTTCTTCGCTGTTCTTTTCAGTAAACATGCACAGTAAATGTGTTGTCATTTCTGTTTTGTGACTCATAGTATAGTCAGCAGTCCTTGACTATACTGTCAGCAGTATAGTCAATATAATGCGCTTGAGTGAAAAGATGTTGGGGGAGAACCCATCTGAGCAGCATGTTAAGGCAATAAGCATAAGCTGAATTAAGTGCTTTATAACACTAGATTGCTACAATCACTAGTCACAAAGCAAAAACAGATTTACTGATACAGATATTATGATGCCTCATGAAAAAATAATAATAGCAATAATAGAGTAATGTGAGTAATGCTGACCCACAGCAGTGAATGTTTAGGTAATTGAATGTAGAACACAGTCCTAGATAAACAGAGTTATAAAAAGTCAATAAATACAAAATTGCTAAATTACGGAAGCCCTAAGCTGCCATGCATTATTCATTTTTTTGGTTTTCTCGTGATCTCAACTTCATTGTCTTATGATCTCGACAAACAACAAAAGTTGTTTTCTTGTTCTCTCAACTTAATTTTTTTGTGTACTGGACATCCATCGTCCCGAAGTCAGTGGGTTTTTTGAATGGGTTTTTGATTAAATGCCTGAAGTAATGTCTGTGGTTAACAAGTTCAAGATATTTTTCATGTTTTATTCTACAACATAAAATACATCAGTAATACCTCACTCATGAGTTTGTTAAGCTTTTACATGTCTTGAAAAAAAAAGGTTGCTAACAAGTGGCTAAATGAGACTACAGAGGTTGTCGGGGACATTAAACGTCAGCACGCCGAACAGAAAAAACTCATCTTCTACAGCCTCGTTGTGTTTATACTCACACTCTTGCAAACTATTCCAACTTAAAGTTTTTAAGTTGAGATCACAAGAAAATATATTGATCAATCAAAGATCATCGAGATTACTGAGGATGGTACCACTTAAAAACCATAAAGATGGTTTTGGCCCTCAATCCATATGAACAGTTATGTTGTGATGGTTTAGGTCTACAATTGCTATGATAGCTTTAGGACTTCAATCGCCACAAACAGTTTTACACTCAAGTCTCCATCAGTGAACAGTAGAGAAGTTCAACAAAACAGACTTCATGTAAAAACTGTAATGAATTTTCCTGGTTACACAATTGCACTATTTGACCATATCGTATTAGCACATTTGTAGAAGGGATTTATTTATTTATAATCGCACTATCCACTGTCACCCAGATGAGGATGGATTCCCTTTTGAGTCTGGTTCCTCTCAAGGTTTTTTCCTTCATATCGTCTCAGGGAGTTTTTAATTGCCACAGTTGCCTCTGGCTTGCTCATTAGGGATAAATTCATACATTTAAAATCTATATCCTGAATTTATATATTTTTGTAAACCTGCTTTGGGACAATGTCCGTTGTTAAAAGCACTATACAAATAAAATTGAACTGAATTAATTAGTGAATGACATCATCTAGCGATGTTTATCAATTTTCTATTGAACAGTTGGAACAGTGCTCTTGTCACTCACCTTGACATTATGGTGAAGACAAAACAATGCCTGGGAAATGGAAATTTAGTCCAGAATTTTTTATTCATTTCATTTTATCGATTTTTTTTTTATTTAAAAAGAAGAAATAAATAATGTTTGAATGACATCTCTTGTATAATCCTTGAAAATACTGCTTGAAAAGTCCCGTTTGATCATGTTTTGTGTTTGATCATAAGCAAGTTCATTTCCAAATTCAGTTATTTATTCCTAATGTTGTGTTCATTAGTAGTTCTCTGAGGACAATTTCCATTTGCATGATTTCATTGCTCTAGGGAACAATAGATGAAATATGTGGCACATTGAATTAGTTGCTTGCCATCTGTATGATTGTTCTTGAGTTTTTTCCAATAGCCAGATTTGTCTGTTTTCATTGATATCTATGTATTTCTCTAAATATGGTTCATTTTGTAGATTTGAATTATGAATTAACACAATATTGCGTGGTATCGTGATACTACTTAGTATTGTGATACTTCAGCTGCTATAGTGTCATAAGATATGTTTATGGTATCTTGGCAACCCTACGGAAAATTACTTGGGGGGGTAAAAACGTGTTAAGTAAACAATTACTTATTTAAATACATTTTAATTCAGAATCCATCCGTGGGAATGAAATAAATTTTTTTTACAGTATGTATATATTTACAAACAAGTTTAAATAAGACACACACCTTTATAAATTAAAATTTATAATGCATATAAAGAAACATATGATTATATATAGTCTATTGTGTAAACATTTTTGACTGGTAGTTTATGTGATATGATATAATATAATGTGAATATTTCCTCTTATTTCGTTGATATGAGCGGTGAGCTAAGACTTTTAATATATAAACAGAAGTGTAGTTTCTGGCTTCACACACATACACACTCTCTCTCTGACTTCATGTAGTGTGTAGCTTTACAGGTGTGCTCATTTTTTAAATTTAGTTGTAAATAAATAAATAAATAAATAAGTGTGTGTGTTTCATGTCTCGGTTTAAGAGAGGAGCTGGAGCTGACCCAAGGGCTGGGTTCAGACAGGACACACAGGAATGTCCGGTACCGTCTGGACTGCTGAAGACCGCCAGAAAGAGCGGACAACTCAATCTGTCCGGCCGCGGACTCAGCGAAGGTAAATACTCTGCTAAAATAAATAAAATAAGATAATAACCAGGGCACATTTACAGTTCTGTTAGAAAAGAATCCAAGTTTGAATCCATTGGACGGCGTTGCCAAAGGAAACGGTCACAAGTCAGTCGTTTCGTGCGCTCCGATTGGTCGGTAAAAGTCGTGCATACGTCACTCGACTGTGACGTCACTCGCGACGGATTTTGTGCTGTATTTTATATATAAAACACCAGCTTCAGTTTAAATGTTGAGTTACTGCAATAACTGGAGTATGTACATTGTAAACTGATACAGTGTAATGAAGCGGAGAGCTTGAGATGATATGATATATTGGGCGTGTGCTGTTTGGAGTTAATGAAAACGAACCGAAGTCACACAGTACTGTATGAAATGTTGGCGATTCATTTAATGCATTTTCTGTCTTTATAACAGCCACTGAATTTATTAACAAAGCTATCAGGTCTGTGTCCAAACCAGCCAAATAACCATTCAAAACTAGCCCAATTATCGTAGAAACTTGGCCTAATACCGAAGCCCAAATCCCTCCATCCATCCATATATACATTCATCTATCCACCCATCCATCCATCCATCCATACGTTCAACCACCCATCCATCCATACATCCATACATTCATACATAAATTCATCCATCCATTCATACATACATTGACTCAACCACCCATCCATCTATCCATCCATCTATCCATTTATCTGTCCATCCATCAAACCATTGCTCTCTATCTATCTATCCATCTATCTGTCTGTCTGTCTTTCAGTGAGGTCTTTATCCTGGTCAGGGTTGCAGTGAGTGATGTGGGAAGACCCTAGATAGGATGCCAGTCCATCAACATGCACTTACTCATACCCAGGGGAAGTTTAGCAAAGCCAATCAACTTACTGGCAAAACTCAGAAAGAACATGCAAAACTCCATACAGAGAGTAACCCAAGCTCAGAATCTAACCAGGCGGCCCTGGAGCTGTGAAACAGCAAAAATCAGATCCTTCCAAATCGTGCCAAATTTGTTCTAATGCTTGCAAAGTAATAGTATTAGTAGTAACAAAATCTTTTTTCCCCCTTTTTTTCATCAAGGTCCTAAAAAGGTCTCATTTTATTATATTTTTGTAAGCAGCTTTATTATATAAGCTATCTATAGCTATAATAAGTAAACCAAATTCACTGTTGCACTGAACAACGAATTGTTAATACACAAATCTTATGAAAAATAAAAAAGTGTTGAAACTGAAATGACTTCTGATGGTTTTGGTATATAGTTCATTGATCAATGTGTGATTTAAAAAAAATCTGCTTCTTTTTTTTTTTTTTTTTAAACAATATGAGTCACATTACATTGTTTACCACACTGAAATACTTTAGAAATGTTGAATCTTCTTCTTCTTCTTCTTCTTCTTCTTCTTCTGTATGGATTCTACTAGCTAAAAATAGTTCCTCTTGATTTAAGTTCCTCAGAGTGTGTGGAGGATAAATGTGGACCCTCCAGAAGAAGCTCAGCAGAATCTGTCCTTCAGTGCAGCAGAGCGATGGTGGGAGCAGACTGATCTCACCAAACTCTTGCTCTCCTCCAACAAACTCCAGACAATCTCAGAAGACATCAAACTCTTGCCTGCTCTGGTGGTTTTAGATGTGAGTTGAACACTAGATTTGTTTTTATCTGAACAAGGCTTATGTGAAGGGAATGCCTACTAAAGAGTTGTGAATCGGCTCTTCTAGATTCATGACAACCAACTCACTACACTGCCAGCGTCTATTGGCGAGCTGGAACAGTTACAGAAACTCATCCTGAGGTACGTTTATTAAGGATGTTTTGTGCAGCTTGTAATTTTTTTTAAATACCTTTTTAATGATTTTAATGAAGCTATTCTGTTCAGTCATAATAATTTGACAGAGCTGCCCACGGAGCTTTGGAGCGTGACAAACCTGCGATGTCTCCATCTACAGCAGAACCTCCTCCAACAGCTGCCTGCAGACTTGGGCCAGTTGTGCCACTTGGAGGACCTTGTGAGTATTAAAATTTTTTATACCATAATTAAAAACTAGGATTTAAAAAAAAAATGGCTCAGTAGCAGAGGATAATGACTTTTAAAAAGACATATGTAAAGTTAAACATTTTTGGATTATTAAAGCCATTCCAAACAGAGGGAGAGAAAAAAGGAAGAACATAAAAAAGAAAATAAAAAAAGAAAACCAGAAGAAAAAACAGGCACAACAGTTAAAATTACAGTACATTTAGTGACCATTTAAAAAGTATTAAATTTAGTGACCGTTATTTTCCTGTACTTCTGATTGCTGTGTTTTTGCTTCATTCAAATGTGCTTAAGTAAAATAATGGATAATTTAAAGATAATAAAAGATAATTGTTTGGTCTATATTTAATATCATATAATTTGTGCTATACTGTACATATTTGCAGTATAGCAAATGCAGTATAATTATTGTTCTTTATTATTAGTATAATTATTAGACATTGGGTACCAGTTGATTCCCAGGCCAGAATGTCTGTAACTATAAATCAGATAAAGTACAATATTTACTGTTTTTTCAAGTCTATATTTTAACTTCCATTGTTTGAACCATCTGACAAATTGTCTTACTGATTTATTGTTTTATTAATCAGTTACCTAATGTCTCACATATCTACATGCTAAAAACATTGTCAGGAAAAATAAGTTTCTTGTTTGGGTGTGTTCGCTGCTGATTTATTCTTATGTTGCTATATCATACTCTGTGCTTTTAATTTTAACTGGCTTTCCAAATTTCCTCTTAAATTAAAGGATGTTTCCAACAACAAATTAATGGCTATACCAGACAGCCTGGCAGACCTCAGCAACCTCGTAAAACTGAATCTATCCTTCAACAATCTGAAGAGTCTGCCGCCTGCAATCAGCGGGATGAAGAGTGAGTGTCAGATTGCTTCTGGTTTAGCTGATGTTATTTGGGAAAACATTTGTTAAGCCTTTTCCTTCTGTAGACTTGAGAATGCTGGACTGCTCTCGAAATCAATTGGAGAGCGTGCCGCCTGTCCTGGCACAGATGGCGTCTCTTGAGCAGCTGTACCTGAGGCACAACAAACTGCGCTTCCTCCCGGAGCTGCCCTCCTGCAAAACACTCAAGGTATTTCAGCAGCATCTAGTAAAGCTGTTCTCTATATAGTGGTTTGAAGAGGTTATTAACCCTACACAACATGATAATGAGTCTTTATTGGTCAGGTATACATTACAGCACAGTGAAATTCTTTTCTTCGCATACGCCAACATGTTAGGAAGTTGGGGTTAGAGCACAGGGTCAGCCATGATGCAGCGCCCCTGGAGCAGAGAGGGTTAAGGGCCTTGCTCAAGGGCCCCACAGTGGTAGCTTGGCAGTGCTGGGGCTTAAACCCCCGACCTTCAGATCAGTAACCCAGAGCCTTAACCGCCAAGCCACCACTGCCCCTCATAAAGATTTATTTGAAAAATTTATAATAAACTGAAGATAAATAGTCAACGCACCAGTCCTGATATTTCTAAAATGTTGAATCATTTCATTTTCAGAGACCATTTGAACATAACAAATAAATACGAAACATCCACTGCCAATGCCTTTAAGTACCACTAATACTTGGATTAATGAGAATCTCAGTTTTTGCAGTTTTTTAGTTTTCCAAATAAACTTTTGTTCCTTTTTTTTTCTGTAGGAGCTTCACTGCGGGAATAATCAGATTCAGGTTTTGGAGGCAGATCATCTAAAATACCTGAGTGCCCTGAGTGTTTTGGAGCTAAGAGATAACAAGGTGAAGAGTCTTCCTGAGGAAATAACTCTACTGCAAGGCCTGGAGCGCCTGGATCTTACTAACAATGACATTAGCAGGTGCCCCCTTTTCTACACATACATTTAATAGATTATCTCAGCTTAAAAAGCAAATGAGCTTTAATCAGAATCTGTATCTGGAATCAATGTGTTCACTCGCATAATGGAACAGGACAAAGTAACTGTAGTAAATAATCAATCATATATGCTGAGCTCAGAAACTATGCATACATGTTGATTTACATATAGGCTGTGTCTGAAACTATGCCCTTTTCATTATATAGTGCACTATCTTTGATAGGGCTGCCATTTTGTAGTGTTGTCTTTAAGCACAATGCAGAGTATCCAGTGCACTCTTTCAGTCTTGTAGTGCACCATGCTACATGGTGCACAAATGATATACAAAGGCAGTGCACCCATAATGCACTGTGTTATTTGGTTGGATTTACATTCACCTTTACCGAGGAAGACAGTGAGCTTATATGGAATGACTTCTCCTGGGATACGCACTAATGTAAGGAAAGGATTAATGATTCTGTGAAACCATTACTGTAGTCACATAATGTTGTTTTATAATCTTGATTAGTTTATTAACCCTATTTTTTGTGGAGAGCGAGATAGCTAAAATTGTCTGTGTTTATGTGACAGAAACACGATCACAGTGATGAGCTACAAAATCATTGCAGTGTGTAAAGAGTTCTGTGTAGGAACAGAATCATTATATTATATGCTTCACCAGTCCACTGCTGCTTTGAGAGTAAAAAAAAAAAAAAAAATAGGAAGTCCAGTAGGTGAATTTTTTTTTTTTAACCCCACCCCCGCCAGTCTGTAAAATGATTTTCTCTTCTCATTTGTGTGGAGCAGTGTGCCCTGTGGTCTTGGAACTCTGCCCAAGCTGAAGACTCTGGCTCTGGAGGGCAATCCTCTGAGGACGATCCGCAGAGATATTCTGACTGTGAGCCCTCTGCATATTTCAGCTCTCGCCTTAGAGTCTTCTCCTGGTCTTTAGAAATTGTCTTAAATTTAATGTTCTGGTTGTGTTTTAACAGAAGTACCTCATATGAAGTTTCACTGTTTTTCAGAAAGGCACAAGTGAACTCTTGAAATATCTCAGAAGTCGAATACAAGGTACAAAATACAGTCCACTTCACATGATACACACGAGGAGAATTACACACAGTTTTCTTCAGAGCGTTTTTGTCATGTTGTGTAATGTACAGAGCAGCCTGACGGCAAAACCAAAGAGGAGCCGAGCACAGCGATGACTCTCCCTAGCCAGGCCAAGATTAATGTGCATGCCATCAAAACACTGAAGACATTAGACTACAGGTGCCCCATCTCATCATCTCATCCTCTTTAGCAGATATGTCAATGTTTCTCAACCTTAAGTATCACTGTCAAGTTCTATAGTTATGATGTAAGTTCAAATTGTTTTTGAATCTGATTGGTCAGAATTTGTTGATTTAATGTTCTATAACAGCAGCTCTGACAGTAGTGCCAACTGTAAATAAAATCACAGGTTTATATTAAAGTGCTTGTTCTAGTACATTATCACTTCTATAGTAACAGAAATTTCACAAGGACTTGTATGACAGACGATCCTCATAGGCTAATATCACTAAACGGATTTTTAAAACGTGTTGTTACTTAATGAAGAGAAATGTATAATCGTTGACATGGTATCTCACAGATGTCCCCTACCATTAAATGTACATGTAAGTATAAGTAGTAAAAAGTACGACGTGCCATTCATAAATAAATTTGAAATTGTTATCGTTTGTAAATTGCTCTGGT
Organism: Ictalurus furcatus; assembly: GCF_023375685.1. Taxonomy (NCBI): domain Eukaryota; kingdom Metazoa; phylum Chordata; class Actinopteri; order Siluriformes; family Ictaluridae; genus Ictalurus; species Ictalurus furcatus. Next base: position 10,072,469 of record NC_071265.1, on the reverse strand, counting down.
GTAAGAGGAATAAAACACTTCGGGACCTGTTGTAGTTGTTGTTATTTGAAATTAATCAGCTTCAGTTGTTTCCCCAAGCGCTTTAAAAATATGACCATGAAAACTGTGTATATCTTAATACTTGCCTTTTTTCATACCTACAGTTATTTTTGCAGCCGGGTCTTATGTGATCTATGCGGAAAGTTTAGAAAATTAATAAAACCATTTATTTATCGTTTTGATGAAAAATATTTATGGTTGCTTAGTAGAGGAGAGGTGTCATAAGTGTTATTTTTTTTTGTTTTGTTTTTTTGCCAGTATCCAACACATTTTCCCAGAAGCCCACACATGTTCTTCATGCCAATTATTGTAACAGGTTTTCCTCTTGTTATTCTCAGTGAAAAACAAGAGGCATCTATACCTGATGAGGTGTTTGATGCAGTCAAGAACACTCCTGTTGCCACCGTGAGCTTCAGCAAAAACCAGCTGACCGTTGTACCACCCAGGTAATGAGCGACAACGATTATTAGTTCACAAAATAATAGGGAACAATATGGAGACAACAGCTGTGCATATTTGTGTAATAAATGTTTCTTCATTCTGCAGGATTTTGGAGCTGAAAGACACTCTAGCAGATATCAATCTTGGATTTAATAAGCTTTCCACGATTCCTCTTGAATTTTCCAAGCTACAGCAGCTTGCACACATAGACCTCAGGTAAAAACTGTGATCACACAGCTCTTAAAGCACTTGAATTAGGGTCTATTGCTGCCACAGCTGGAACTAATGAGAACGAACTGCACTAATGTCACCAATGTAATTGGATTTCTCTCTAGAAGTAATCTGTTGACATCACTGCCAGTGGAGTTGGAAGCTCTCACTAAGCTGCGGAGCATCATACTGTCATTTAATAAGTAAGCATTTAAAAATGTTTACATGTTCTTCGGTTGCCATATTCCTGAATGTCTTGCCATAAATACATCTGCTGTACAACGAGTTTTCATTTCCAAACAATTTTGCAGCATGGGCTGAAAATAAAACAATTCTGATTCAAATCCTATTAATTTGCTTTATCTTTCTTAGATTTAAGTCTTTCCCAGATGTGCTGTACCGCATCTTAACGCTGGAGACAATTTTAATAAGCAACAATCAAGTTGGGGCCATCGATCCTGTGCGCCTTAAGCTGCTGGACAGGTTGTCCACTCTGGATCTGCAGAACAATGACATCATGCAGGTGCCACCAGAGCTGGGCAACTGTACCAGCCTGAGGTACGGCAAACATCAGTAAAGTTTCCCCAAAATGCACAGTGTGAAATTCATGAAAGTGACCGGCTTCTCATAATTCTCAGAGCTGAACATGTAAGAAATCTGAGGTTTAAACAAAGGCAACCTGAGTAAACACAAAATACAATTTTTTAAATGATCATGTTATTTATTGAAGGAAAAAAGTTATCCAATAACAACTGGGCCTGTGTGAAAATGTATTTGCCCCCATAGTTACTAATTCCCCAAATCTATGAATCTGCATTCATAATGGGGTTCAGCTGGACTAGACACAACCAGGCCTGATTACTGCAAACCCTGTTCAATCAAATCAACACTTAAATAGAACTTTTTCAACAGCATGAAGTTGGTTAAAAGGTCTTACCCAGAAGAAGATGATTGAAATACATCAGTCTGGGAAGGGTTACAAAGATATTTCAAAGGCTCTGGGACTCCAAAGGACCACAGTGAGAGCCATTATCTCCAAATGGAAAAAACTCTCTTTTCTTTCAACTGTAATACACCACACAATATATAAACAAGCTATATCTCCCTCTATGTACGAGTAAGAATATGCTAATATAGTGATTTCAATAAATCTTGAGGATTAGATTGAAAACTAATACAAAAACTATATACACACCCCTATAAAATTTATATATATAGACATTTTTTTTAAAAAAATCTCCTGCTGTTGCTGTATTTTTGTTTCTTTGCTGCTGCTGTTCACCCAAAAGCTTGATTACTAATATGTGTCTATAGAATTATTATTATATATAGTAAAAAAAAAATAAAAAAAAAATATATATATATATATATATATATATATATATATATATATATATATAATTATAATTATTATTATTATTATTATTATATATATTAGAATTATATATTCATTTTGAAGAGGAGAAGGTGGGAAAGATTAGGTGCATACAGTAGCTGTTCGTACATAGAATGGTATGAGATGGTGACACCTAGTGTTCAAACCATGAACTTCCTTTTCCTGCATGAATTTGGCTAAATTTAAGATTAACTTGCAAACGATCCATGGGCTCTCCTTTGTCTAATGGATACTTTGCGAAGTGACCGAAGCATTGTTATTGAATTAGAAACATTTTCCTGCCCAAATTGCTGGAATGGAATGACTTGTGGAGCTCAACGCATTTCTTTCTTAATACCAGATCTTGTAAATCTGTACTCATACCTGTATGCTATACGAAGCTATGTGTAATATTGGATTTGTTTTATTTCCCTCATTTTCAGGGCTGTGTTGCTTGATGGGAACCCTTTCCGTAACCCTAGAGCTGCGATCGTAGCTAAAGGAACAGACGCGCTTCTTGAATATCTACGAAGTCGCATTCCTACATAAGTTTATCGTCTTACATGGCTGAGTTACCACCACTGCCGCATAAATAAAGCACTATCAGATTAATTCTGCACACAAGACACAATACTTCTCTGCCAAAAACCTGTTTTTTTTTTTCTGAATATATGTCATGAAATTTTGCATCTTAGAGTAACTGACACTTTCTGTTTTCCTAAAGTCTCATGGCCTTAATGGGAAAGTTCCCAGAAATCACATATTTGTTTGAAATTCTACAGATCTAGCATGCACTCCTCATTCTTCTAGCTCTCTTTATCATCTTTCTTATCATCACATACTTGCTGACCAATTTTCTAATAAATATTTGCATTTATTTTATTCTTATCCTGTATGTCTAGGACTAGCAAGGAAGACCATGTGACATGATTGAAGAGGCTGTGTGTGTTTACTACATTACATTTCAACTTACAGTATCATTTAAGACATTCTAGTGCATTTTTTTGAGCCAATAATATGTATCATATAAAAAGTACTTGTAATGGGAAAGTCAGGTATTCATGGTGGAATTTATTATTGTATCCAGAAAAGTTGCACTAGTTAGTGTATACAGTAAAATCCACAGTGTTGAATTACCACGTATAGTGTTTATTCATGTCCAGTTGGACACAAATGAACGCTGAAAGAGTTAATTCAACACTGGGGATTTTACTCTGTATTCCAGTGTAAATTGTTCAATATAACAGGGTCTGTAGAAAGGTGCTTGAATTTGCCTTTTTGAAATTTAAGTACTGGAAAACCTTGAAAATAGCCATTTATTTTTGATCAAATACAACAATCTATTGACTTTTTGGGCAAACCTTGGCAACTTCCCATAGAAGAGAGTGTCCAGTACTGCCCTGCAGAGTGTGGGGTCTTGCTTTCCTGCTTCAGGTACATATCTATCTATCTCTCTTGATCTCTTGCTCTGTTCAGTGAGTGGCAAAGAGGAGCAGCACATTCAGTCTCTCCTAACTTTCTCTCTGAGTGATCATTTTACATGTAAATATAGCTGAAATCACAGCAAAGCCGTTATGTGTATGGTGATTTTGTCAGACAATGTCCTGGTTATAAATCAGGATTTTAACAGCGCAGCGGCTTGGAAATGTCTTGGAAGTGACTGCTGGTTAACATGTAGTGTCTTAATGGGCTGTGTTTCAGTCACTACTTCATATTCGTTCTGTTGTCTGACAACAGCAACAGAAAGATATGTAAATGAGAACAGCTTTATTGGGAATTCAGCTGTATTAAAATACAGTATGTGAGTACACAGAGTAGTGAATGAATACGTAATGAATATGCTAATTAGCACATGACATCATTTAGCGACTTTCCACTGAAAGTTGGCAACAGTGCTCCTGTCATCACCTGGAGTATACGAACATTATGGTGAAGATAAATGGTCTGCACTTATATAGCGCTTTTATCCAAAGAGAGTTACACTGGTTCTCACACTCACACACGAACTCACACACCAATGGTAACAGAGCTGCCATGCAAGGCCCTAACTTGCCATCAGGAGCAACTCGGGGTTCAGTGTCTTGCCCAAGGACACTTCGGCATGTGGAGTCATGTGGGCCAGGAATTGAACTGCCAACCCTACGATTAGTGGACAACCCGCTCTACCAACTGAGCCACAACCGCCCCTTAAGTTGAAGCAATGCCTGGGAAATGCAAATTTGAGAAAAGCGGTACAGAAAATGGATGGATGGATGGATGGACAGCTCTTGTATAGTGCTTGAAAACAAACCAAAATTAAGTGCTTGCAAAGTCCTCGAAAGTCCTGGAATTTGTATCTGTAAGAATCCTGATATAAAACAGTGTAAAGCCATTCAATAACTTTTTAATTTTAGTTGTACTGTCTCAAAAGGAAACAGAGAATGACAGATAGTAACAATAGTGACTTTTTATTTGTACAATAAAGACTTTCATACATTATTCAAAACACCGCTTAGATACTGAAAAAATCTGTACTCCCAAAGCCGAAAATGGCTCCGTTATTTGCTGCACAGCTTTGAATTTTTTTTTTTCTGTTTTGGCTTTTATTATTAAAATTTATTTTAAATATGTACATATAGCATCTGCAAAATGCATTCTAGACACAGAATATATATTTAATCAATTACATTGTTTTAATTCAGAAAAAATAGGATAGGAAGGAGTAAACTTGCGTGTGCAAATAAACTGCATGATAAATTGTCACTAAATCTGTTGAACTAAATGGAATAATTGTATTATTCTATATATAATTACTTTTTGCACAAAAAAATGAAACAGCATTCAAGTCCAGTAAGTCTTCATACTGCAGAAAGCTTTGAGTACATTCACAATCTATAGGAATAAATTAATTTAAATGATTTCATTCACAGTTATGTACATCAATACTGCAATTAGACTGAATAGTACCATATATTAGCATTTATATTCAATAGGATTTAAAACACATACAAAAATGACCATTTGTATATCCATATACATGTTTGACACAAATTCACAATTACTGTAGAAATAGTTTTAAGTTTGATTCGTTTAAGTGTTCTCTCATCATCTAAATACTCTTTTCCATACTGCTTTTTGTATCTTTGTAAAAAAAAAACAAAAAAAAAAACAAAAAAAAAACAAAAAAAAAAACACAATTTGAGCAAAGCTAAGTATGTCAATATATATATTTATAAATAATTACTCAAAACATCTGGTAAAAATAATCACATTATCAAATGCTTTGTTCCAATAGCATTTTATCAGTTTTCACCCAGACTTCAGGTTGTATAATTACATTTCAAATAAAACTGAAATGTAAAAAACAAACAAACAAACAAAAAAAAACAAGTAAAATATGATTGGGGTCTTTCTAATGCTACATTTATGTACAATATTGGACATGGGCAGGGCAGATCTATCTGTAAAGTACAATGATGATGAGCCGTCAATGTTTTTACATAACAAATACTTCTAGTGAAGTAAAGCAACTAAATGTTTAATTTAAAAACAAAGCCTCCTCACCGCTTTCCTAATAAGACAGCTTTAAAAAGTGAAAGCATGCTATAAACATTAAAGCTTCTTATGGATATCTATTACATAATGATGTGAATTCATTTATTTATATCAGTAAGTGATTAACAGGCCTTAAAGCAGAACATCAACTAAGCCTTGAGTGTAAAACCCTTTGTACAACTTAAATGTACACACTAAAAACCGACTCTGACATTTTTGTACCTGGTGGAGCATGAAATAATATGAATCATAATTAAACTGGGAAAATGCTCATGATGACAACATGGCGAAAAATGAATAAGGGGTTACACCCTGTATGAACCAAAAGCAAAGGACTCACTCACTATTATTATTATTATTATTATTATTATTATTATTATTATCATCATCATCATTATTAAGAAGCTGTTTGCTGACCAGCAGAGGGTGCTGCACGAAAAGCCAAATAGCAACAATATTGCTTTTGGATTTTTCATTTGATTTGTGCAAAACTATGGGCCATACGCAATCCATAAACCACACCTACTGCGGTAGTAGATGCCTGCTTAAATGATTCAAATGAAGTCAAGGGTCAGCAGGATAAACTATCTTCTGAAATGTTATATATATTTACACAAGGCATTTACAGAGTTGAGGCAGTGTTATGATGAATAAAATGTCTTCAAAAGCAGACAGCAGCTTTCATGCGCAGAGACTGAAATGAAATGAAAAGCTGCTTGGAAAAATAGGTACAAAATAATAGGCGATATAAATAAGCAACGAAAAAACACACCCACCTACAGCCACAGGCTGAGAGATAGAAAGTAATTTCACATTAGTGTAAGATTTTAAAACACACACACACACACACACACACACACACACACACACACATATATATATATATATATATATATATATATATATATATATATATATATATATATATATATATATATACGTGTAAGCCATATGTCACATTATTCGATATGTTCTCTATTGTACATTTGGCACTAGTATTTGCCATTGGTCCAGCAATTGGCAAAATTGTTCCTAGATAAAAACTTGATGTACAAGGTCCTGTGTTCCTTTTGAGCAAGAAGTCAGCGTTACAAAATTATTTACATTGTGCTCTCCCTTAAAATGACCAAGTCCACAGCTTTCGGGAAACTCTTCAGTAGAGACACTGCCATTTGGTGTTCGATGTGTAAAAAACTATGTCCGTTGGCCTGCAATGCAAGAATGAAGCAGAGGATGAATAGAGGGCAGTGAGGGAAGTGGGTTGGGGTGGGAAGAGGCGGAGCGGCACAGGAATGCTGGGAACAGGCCTAGCTCAGAGAGGATAAAGAGACACACACACACACACTGTTAGGTAAAGAGGGGAAAAAGCAACCAGAGAGATGCACACAAGTAGAAGAACTAGTCATGCTGTAAAGGAGAGAAGGAGGAAAGAAGCTGGTCTTTGAAGTGATCTGTTCCTCAGCTAACTGTGGATCTGTGGAAAGAGACAACGCAGAGGGACCTGCGTCTTGCAGGCTAACCATGAGGCCAAGAGACGCTCCTAATGCATTTATAGTGACACTGATAATCAAAGACAGACCAATAACTGCTGGAGCCCTTCACTCCTATATGGTTATTTAGGTAGACAAAAACAGACTTGCTAATGCAGGCTTTTTATGTTTGATATATGACAAAGAACTTGGATGGAACATTAAAAATTGATGGCTTAATATTCACTGACTATATCTGTATACGCAGAGGGTCAATAGATTATGCATCTGTCCTCTGCTATGTAACATTTTTTTTTATTTCTATCAAGGGGCTTTTATTTACAACCCTTATACAACATGGCCAAAATGTAAAAAAAAAAATTTTTAAAAATGATATTAATTAATTCAGTAAATTAACAAGCTTAAAAATTGACTGTCTATTATTGTGGATTTTACATTGAAACAAAAGACCAGATTCAATCTGAGTTTCACGGGCAGAGTTAGAAAGATAAGAGGAAAGGCGAGGAAGAGGATTCAAACTACAAGACATTTTTAAAGTTCTGTAATTCACTGTGTTTAAAATGCTCATGCCATCAAACACTGGAAAATAAAAAAGGACTGTCCAATATAACCAAATTCTCAGTGATACAAGAGACACGCTGCAGCTTGAAATGATAGAGCAACCCAAATGCCATCCTTTGAGAACTGACAGGCCAGTAATATCAACGTTTGACACGTATCATAACAGAAGACCATGCTCACTTGCTTGACACACCACATACACACACACACACACACACACACACACACACACACACGCACTCACGCACGCATACACACTCCAGACACAAAATGGCACATGCAAAGCCTTCCGCTTTGGTGCTGTCACACCCTCACTGGACAATGTGTGGTGATGAAAGAAAGTGTTACCTTCAGAATTTTGTCCCCCGGTCGAAGAACATTGGAGGCGGGTCCATCAGGCTGTACCCTAGTAACAAAGATACCCTATAAGTCAAAATGATATGAGGTTAGGAATCACACGGTGGTGATGGTTTAGAATCTTTGCCTTTTACTCTGGATTGATTTGTTCTTTGCCAAAATTCACATTTGATATTATCATATGATGGTACTTGTAAAATACTGTAAGTATGTGAAGCTTATAATCTTGGAAGAGATGGAAAATATGTAATATACATATATAAATATATCAAACTATTTGTATTTTCCTGAATAGCTATTATATGTACGTTAGGCAAAGATTATAAAGCATTCGGTTATGTACCAGATGTGTGACCTAACAATATGCATCCTGCTAAACAACATACTGTGAGTCAACCAAAGTTTACATCACGTCATTCATTCAGGTGAGGCATGGATCCGGCTTCGCAGATTCCCAGAGCACTCAGTACAGCAAAGATGATTAACTTAGAACTGAAGTTTTGTAGGTTGTGGAGAAAAATAATCAATTCCATTTACCAAATAAACATCAGAAAATCTCCATGATATACACAAATTAACTCAATAAAATATCAGGTATTACAAATGAAGTGGCAAAAATAACACTGGGCTTGCAATTATTCGGTTTTATATAATTATTATGAAATATTGCTGACAGGATTCTAAGCCGTGAATAGGTTAACACGTAACACGGGCTGCTGATGTGCAATGTTGTGCATTGCAGTAGCTCATGTTTCCATGGAAACCCTACAGCAAGATCTGTCCCCTTTACTATATTGTAGTCTTTGTGTTAATTCTGTTAGCACTGGATATATTGCATGAATAGTGTACAGAGAATGATTTCCATTCATTAAATTGTGTTCTCTCAGTCTGGCTGAGGGAAAGAAGGCCTTACCATGTCTGAGGGTTTGAAGGGGTTCCCCTGCCCACTGATTCCCCCTGAGATGCTGAAACCGAGGCCTGGGTTTTTCTCAATCCGAACACAGAACTACAAACAAGAAAACATTAGTGTATTATCATTTCTGTGCCAGGACTATACATATGTGTACTGTATGCCTAAGCTGTGTACCATAAATGTAAATGAATGAGCACCAACTGTATAAAATGAAAATTTACAATCAACCCAAAAAGTATTGGCACCCATCATGAAATTGTGGCAAAATGAGTTACACATGCGATAAGTAATATTGTGAGCTTAAAATACAGAAATGTATTCTGTACACTTTATTCAACAAGAGATTTGTTATATTTGTTTATATTTGTTTATTGTGTGTTTTTTTTATGGATAATACTGTAAGTCAGAAATATTACATACCTACGTGAGTCAGATAACATGACTTATACAGTTAGCTCCCAAGATATCGGCACCCTCCAAGAGAATGGGCATGTACAGCATTCCTGTGTTTTAAGCTCACAATAGCTGAGTTCAAGTATTCAACAGGGGTGAATACATACGCAATCGCAACTGTTACATTTTATTGGAAATATAAAGTGCGCGGTCTACTAGTGAAACAAAGAGCTTCATGTAAATGTAAATTTTGGGTTTTATAACCAAAAGTTATGGCACCCAATTATTAGAACTAGCTTAGCACCTGTTCTGGAAAGCCGTCCATGCTTTTCTGGCCTTTAGTCTGGATGAAGCAGCGGGCACTCTGTGGTCGGGGGCTGGTGGTCGGCGCCAGAGGTGACTGGTACTGCTGGATGGACACCTTATTGATGGCTCCCTCGTACTGCTGGTGTCCTCCTCGGTGTGGTGCTGTGGCTCCGCTTCCCATGATGCCCTGCTGTTGGTGAGAATGATGGACCACAGCCTGTGAAAGAATTTTTATTCTGTAATTTGTGTGATGCTTGTATGTTTTGATACGTTGATGAGACACTAACATAAAATTATTTCAGCGTTCCTTTCACTTTGTGTAGACCACTTTGGGATTTCATATATATTCATATTTATACATAAGGTAGGTTATTATCAGTTATTTAATTCAAGAGAAATGACAGACCAAATAGTGCGACAGTTCATTTCATTCAGGTCATTTTCTAAAGCACCCAATTTTTTTTGCTTATGATTGATGAATCTCAGGTTTATTTTGATTTGGGAAAAACAACAATGAGCTAGAATAGACCTCAGGGGAGCTTGAAACTAGCGGATCTTATTGCACTGTCTTCTATTTTTGTCACTCTGCAGCACTGTTCGCTCAATGCATTTCATGAGATCTAAAAAAAACAAAAACTTTGGGCACTGGAGATTGTACAAGCAAGGTGTGAACATACAGTCCGTCGTATACACATGGCAATGGCACAAAACTATGTGCACTGTACTCTATTACAGTTTGTTCAGTAGCTCTGAGTGACAGCCTTTAAACATATACAAAACTGACTAGTTGCTAAGGAGACTGAGGAAGACTGCAGCACAGTGAAAATGAATGACTAAGAAAGTAGTAATTAACCCTGACATTACAGAATATTAACACAGCAATCATGACTAGATTGAGATGCAATTCTGAGGTTGAACAGATTTAGTAAAGCAGGAAGCGGCAAAAGAAGGAGAGATTATTAGTTAGAAGATGTATTGTGTGAGGGAATGATAGAACTATAATGGCAATAAAACAGACGCGGCGTGTCATCTCATGACTCATAAAGAGAAACAGCGGGACTACTTTATTTTGAGTAAGGGACATATTTTATTTCACTGTTTTCTACTGCTGGGTTCAACCACGTATAAACTGATTTGCAGTCGATTCTTCACTCTTTCGCACCCAAGCCAAAGAATACTGGTAACATAGAATAGAGGTCGACCGATTGATCGGTTTTGCAGATTAATCGGCACTGATAACCGATTGCTGAAACTGTCGGTCATTGGCAAAAATCCACACAGATAGTTTTTCCAGTTGTGTCTGTTGCAGGAAGCGGCTGAAAAGGATCCGCTGTCATTATACAGAATGAGAGCGGCCTCTAGAGGGGCAATAAAAACTATCACTGACAAATTTTGTTGTGTTATATGAAGTGTTTTGTTTTGTTTTTTTTTTTAAACATTTTGGATGTCTCCATATTTATTTGTTATTTGGAGGGTTACTTTTTGGTTCAATTTGGATGTATATCCTTTATTTACTTTAATATTTTTTAATAGTTAATATTAATATTTAGATATGTATTTCATTTTAAAAAGTACAGTACATTTTTATGATACAGTCATTGCTGTTTATTTTTGTAACAAAGTTCATCAATATTTTATTTTGACTGTTATGTTTTCATTCAGTATCTATTTTAAAAACTATCGGTTAATTAATCGGTTATCGGCAGGTACCGCCCAACTTTGGTATTGGTGTTGGTAAAATCCACTATCAGCTCCAACACAGGCTCCAACATTTCCTTAAGGAGCTTACCAAGGCACTTTTTATTTACAGTTATAGCAAAAAGCAAAAATATCCTAATGCACTATGCCTCTATTTTCTCTGCTGAGATACTCCTCGTGTTATTCTACTAATACTCTCAGTCTATCCACAATTTGGTTATATTCCAGCTCCCATCGTGTCTGTGCAAGATAATTAAAGTTTTTCAGCTGGAACAGAGTAAAAATGTGGGTGCCTCCGGAGTCCTTGATGATTGGGGTAAAGATGTCTGCTATGGGACTACTGTAATGTATAACAATGTAAATGCTGCAGATTTGAGAACAAAAAAAGAACAACTTGTTGGCAAAAGCATTTCATATTATTATGTGAAAAAGCAAAGCATGTACCTTTTTGATGATGGTGTTGTCAGGAGGTACATCTCTTCGTCCTAATGAGTAGGGGGCCCACTGTGTGGTGGGAGAGACCACCTCTTGACCGTTATCTAAAATATTGCTCTGTTGCGATGGAGTCTGTGAAGAGATTATTCAGTAAATCTTTGCACTAGCCAGCAAGTACTGTACGGTACACGGCTAGACCTTTATGTCACATAACAACTTTAGTTTCTTTTCTGTATCACTTTAATACGTCATAATACTTTAATATTTGGCTAATTGTCATATACATGTCTTACTTCATATATTAATGAGAAGATTTTCATTTGATCTGCACTTAACTGAAGTATTGATTCACATGGCCCTCATATGTAGCAGATTAAATATGGCTTTCTATGTGTGAGCATCTAAATGAAAACCATTTATTGTGTAATACAGCTCACAGATCACATTCGCAGTTCATCTGCGCTGCATAACTGTATGTGTGAAAATAGCAGAGTTGTGCAAAGCATGACTGTGCTAACGCCACACTGCTGCTACAGTTAAACACTGATAGCAGCAATTTAGGAATGTTTGTAATTCAGTCTTAGTGAAATAGGGATCATATAGGGGACCAGGAGCTGCTTTTAGTGCTAAAATTCTTTGTGGCGTATTCTTAGACTTAATATGAATCCCAAAATTAAGACAGACAAGCAGATTTTTAAAGAGCTTCTCCTAACTCTGCCTGTTAGGGGCTTTTTTTTTTTTTTTTTTTTTTTAAATTAATATGACGTTTTTTACTTAAATGAAGACATTACTGTATTAATAGCATGTGTAAGACATATAAGACAGTTACATATGACCTAAGTGAACTTTTCAGATTATCATATGCTAATGTTTCTGTAGGCCCTCAGAGAGACACAGGCAACAGAAGGTCGACAAAGCAAACACAGAGCCTGCACACATGCAACACAGACACCTGAATATATTCACACAACACTGAGACAGTACCTAGCCTGAAAATGCTCACACATGAAGTGGTAGATTTGTGTTAAACAGTGAAATATGAGGAATGACTTTTCACAGAGAATTATTTCCATTTATACCACAGCACTGTCGAATCTGATTGGTCAGAAAGTGTTGATTCATTTTCTACAACAGTAGCTCTGACAGTAGTGTCAGCTGCAAGGTAAATCACAGGTTTATATGAATGCACTTGTTCTAATATGCTATTGTTTCTATAGTAACAACTAATTCACAGGAACAAGATTAAAAACATACTATTTAACAAAGAACCCTACAGTTGTTGATACGGTTAAACTTTCTGTACTGTAGGAAGACGGTTATTTAACATTTACTGTATGAAAGGAGTCTCTGGTGTTCACACTTTATAATTGTCAGTACGTTTTCTGACACAGGAAAGCCTTCAGGACTTCTTGGTAACATGGCAAGTTGCATTTGTTTACCTTATTAACAAAAAAAAGACAGGAAGCTGATGAGAAAGAGACTGTTTGTAGCCGTTCTAATTGTTTCATGAATGTTCCTCATTATTAAATGTCATTCTAAACGGATAAAAAACAAACAAGAATGTGTCATTCTTTAATACTGTAAATACACATTTGTAATCAATGGCAAACTGCTGTGGTATAAGAGGAATAAAACATATAGAGATGCGCTGTTATTGGACAAATAATCAATTATGTCATTGATTCTTTCCCTATAACAGCACATCCTGTCATGTTTTATTCCTTACGCATTATTTTGAGTTTAATAAAAATAATCGAGGTATGGCTAAAAGATCTCAAACCTGTGTTTTTAAATACGATTTCTTTCAAGCAGAAGCTGATTTGAAAAGATATTTAACATAAGAATGTTTATTAAGCAACTGGCCTCATGCTCCACTAAAATTGGAGCTGATGGTACTTTTTATATACTCACATTTGGTAGAGGTAGCCACTGAGTTGTTTGGTTTTCATGCTTTGTGTTATTGTAAAAGTTTATTGTCATGCTTCTGCTGGCATGCGGTGCAGCATAGCCTCCAGAGTACAGCATGCCGAAGTTTACTGTGTTGTGCTTAAGGACAGCGCTCTGATTGGAGGGAAACAACCACATGACATGAGTGAATGGGTGTGGGTGTGCCACATAGAAAGTCAAAGGCTGCTGCTGGGGTGGAGGGAGGGTTACACTCGACTGTACCACACACACTGCATAGCTGCAACAGAGTTGAGAAGCTTGACCAACAGTAAACGGTACAGAACGTCATTACTGGCAACACAGCAAACACAAACACACATTTACAGTGCTGTGAAAAAGTATCCTGATTTCTTCTGTTTTTGTGCATGTCTCATTAAATAGTTTTAGATCTTCAAACAAAATACAACATAAAACAAAGGCAACCTGAGTAAACACACAATATAGTTTTTATTATTTATTTATTTTAATTTTTTTTTGAAGCAAAATAAAAGTTATCCAACATCTATCACCATGTGAAAAACTAATTGCCCCCTTAAACTTAAACTCAGGTTGTGCCACCTTTAGCTGCAACAACTGCAACCAAATGCTTCAGATTCAGCAATGTGGTGGAATTTTGGCCCACTCTTCTTTGCAGAAGTGCTTTAGTTCAGCCACACTGGAGGGATTTTGAGCATGAGCTAACCGTTTAAGGGACCCCGTCTTTCAAACAGTTCCACTTTCGACTCATCAATCCACAGAACAAAAGGTTTGAGGATCATCAAGGTGTGTTTTGCAAAATTCAGACGAGCTTTAATGTTCTTCTGGTTAGCAGTGGTTTTCACCTCGCCACTCTTCCATAGATGCCATTTTTGCCCAGTGTCTTTCTGATGGTGGAGTCATGAACAGTGACCTTTATTGATGCAAGAGAGGAATGTAGTTCCTTTGATGTTGTCCTTGGCTCTTTCGTGACTTGCTGGTTGAGTCGTTGCTGTGCTCTTGAAGGAATTTTGGAAGGTCGGCCACTTCTGGGAAGGTTCACTACTGTGCCGAGTTTCTTCCATTTTGAGATAATGGCGCTCACTGTGGTTCTTTGGAGTCCCAGAGCCTTTGAAATAGCTTTGTAACTCTTCCCAGACTGATGTATTTCAGTCACCTTCTTCCTCATCATTTCTGGAATTCCTTTCAATTTTGTCATAGTGTGTTACTGGGTAAGACCTTTTAACCAACTTCATGCTGTTGAAAAAGTTCTGCTTAAGTGTTGATTTGCTTGAACAGGGTTTGCAGTAAGCAGGCCTGGTTGTGTCTAGTCCAGCTGAACCCCATTATGAATGCAGATTCACAGATTTGGGGAATTAGTAACTAGGGGAGCAAATACATTTTCACACAGGCCCAGTAGGAATTGGATAACTTGTTTGATTCAATAAATAACATTATCATTTAAAAACTGTATTGTGTGTTTACTCAGGTTGCCTTTGTTTTATGTTAGATTTTGTTTTAATCTCTGAAACAATTTAGTATGAGATGTACAAAAAAACAGAAGAAAACTTTTTCACAGTACTGTATATAAAACTAACAATACCAACAGTGTGTGACTAAGATTAGTGGACAATGACGTATACTAGTAGACTGTTCACAGAAACATAGCATCATCAGTTAACCCTTATGTCGCACTTCATATAAAGTTGTGTGTATTAGCTATTGTTTTTGCTATAGACTGTTTATATTGCCCAAGAGGAATTAATGAGTACAGCGCAATTGTTTTTGGTTGACGGTACATCAGTGATCTATTAGTATTTTTCCACCAGACAGTAAGGCTTGGCTTGGCAAATTAACCATGATCTAGCATACTACTGCTATTTCAAGTGCCAAATGTACTTACAGTATGCACCCTTGGTGAATTTGGAAATATTTAATTCCCAGGTACCATGCAAGCCAACCCAGGATATTTGGGCAGAACTTAAAAATAGTCAATTAATTGGTCAAATGCAATTTCATGTTTGCAAACAGTTTCTGGTTAGAATAGCAAAGCAAACTTTAATAGTAGCGACTGCCAACGTTTCTTTCTCTTTTCAAATTTCCTTTTCTTGGTGACTTTAGAAGATCACAGATATAGTATAATAATAATTTATTTATTTATTGCTATTTAGCAAATCCACTATCTTCAAGTTAGGCCAAATCCCAAATGAATTTTTTGGGTTTTTTTGTTTTGTGTTTTACTCGGAATACCTCTTTTAATACCTCACTAGCAAACTGTTGTCAGCCTCCATGAAACTTCATAAAACTTAATTTCACCAGGTTACAAATAGTTCTAGGTACTGAGTTGTTACCAAGCCATGCCAGTGGAAAAGATCTATATGACAACCTCTAGTGAACATTACAACCACTGAGAAATCATCTTGCTGGTTAGATATCACAAAAACGTCATTAGATTATTACACTTACTTTGTCCTTAGATTCAGCCATTGATTTAAAACGTAGAGTGGTATCTACATGATTTTGCAAGGCCAAGTTATAATAAGCACATGTGCCAGAGATGTACATTAGTAGGCAGTAACATGTTACTAGTAAGATTTGCTTACCCGGTCTAGCCGTTTTGCCTCTATGTGCCTTAGGAGCTGTTGTCTCCAGTCCACTGGCATTTTGGAGGTCATGTCCTCTGGTTTCTGTGGAACAGGCCTCATCTTCATGTCAGTGTCAGGGCTCTTCTCAGTGCATGTACTTATATTATAATCTGAAGGCAATTTCTCTAGCAGGGCAGCCATGGTGGGGCGCGCAGACACTGGTCGAGCTTGTGATGCCCCATAAGTCTCTGTACTGTAGCTCCGTGCAGACAGTGGGCGTCGCTGTGTCAGACTCTTTGTGGGGTATCCCATAATAGGCTTTTTAGGTTCTTGATAAGATGAGTATTCCTCTTCATACCTACCATTCCTTTTGTGGAACTGTGAATCTGCCATGGTGGACAAGTTATTCTGTGCATCCATCATGGCTTTAAGCTGTTGGGGTCTGTTGTAATGCTCTGCCATTTGGTGCTCCTGGGCTTCTGCTACCCTGCGGAACAATGCCATCTCTGTAGAACTTACCAGGGAATCAGCCCGTCGCAGGAAACCTGGACGGGACCGTTGAGGCTGGGCGGGAAACTGTTGAGGAACTGCATCATTAGTGACAGGTGGCTGCGAAAAGAACATTTGCTCCATTGGTTGATAGCCCCGGTAGCCTCGGGGGCTAATAAGCTCCTTTGGCAGTGTCTTGCCTGGTTGATTCACATATTCAGGCGTATTGGGAAATGGTGGAGGGACCCTCCGTTCTGCTTTCATCACATCCATAGCTCCTTGAGGGTTAAAACTTTGGTCAAATTGATAAACCTTTTTTGGGATAGCAGGTTTCTGCTGCTGAGATTTATTTGTGCAGAAGCTGTCAAGATCATCATCCAGCATGGGAGCAGACTGGCTCCTGGACATGCTCTGTTCGAGAGGTCCTGGGAGGTCCGCTCTGTCCACACTACCCTGATTCTCTATGCTAGAGCTGTAATGGTCCAAGGGAATACTGTACACCTTGTATGATCCGATATCAATTTCATCTATGCTCTGGGACTTCTTAAATTTTGACTTTACCTCCTTCATCATTGGTGAAATTCTCTCAGAGCTCTTGCTCATGACCATGGTGTTGCCCTTATTTGGTTCATTACGACCTTGAACATGTGCAAAGACATTAGGCTGACCTTGCCCTGTCCCTGAGTTTCTGGAGTCCAGGAATCCCCAGGCTCCTGAAGAGGGGAAAGTGCCAGGTAGTTCACCCATCTCCTGCTCAAAGTCTTTGCGATCAGGGTTGGGGCTGTTTGCTGGGGTAATTTCCAGTTTGGAGGGGAACGCTGTACGATCTTCAAATGGGCTGGGAGTCCTCGTCCAATTCTGCCAGGGGTTTGAGGGAGGGGGAGGAGGCACTTCAGCATCAGGATTTGTACGGAAAGAGTGTGGTGTCTGCTCCAACTCTAATGGGACCCCCATGATGCGGTCCTGTCTCATGAGAGGCCGTCGCCCATGTGCTGCTGAAGCACTACGAGGCTTTGTGCCTAGCATGGGGTTCCCACTACTGCCGCTGGGAGTATCAACTGGCGTCTCCTCTGCTACAAACCCAGTATTGTCATAGTGGGGAGCATCATTCCAGCTGTCGAAGGTGTCACTGAGTGGCCGTCTCTCACCCCGTTGCTGCAGGGTACTGGAGGGGGGCGTCTCTCTGTGGCTGAGCAGAGGCTTTGTTTCTATGGGCTTTGGGAAAGACTGAGCAAGTCTGAATAGAAAACCGAAAACAAAAGAAAAACAGAGGAATTGGACTTTTATAAAGGGCATAAAAACAGAAACAAGCTGTGTTATAGTTAATCTCTGAATTAAGAGTACTTGCTAATGCCTGGGGTGTTTAAGAGACGAGGGAAGAGGGAAAGCTAATTTCTAAGTTCATGATGAAGAGAAAAGACACCACTGGATTGTATCATTAATGTTCTTCACATTCTGCGCACATACTGGCAGGATTTTAAGATGATTTAAACACACTTGTTTAATAAAATCAATGCTGATGCCCGTTTTGAGAAAGATTTTCAGTGATGCTACAGATAGAAGTGACGATTTTGCATTATCTGAAACCTAACAAATTTGAAAAAGACTAAGCGCCACCATACTTGGCATAATCACATCATGCCACACATCAATGAAACGCTTATTTCCTGCTATATGTGTGTGGCATTATGACATATGTGTCCATTTTATGTGTAAACCTTATTAACCACAATTACTAGTGTAAAAAATAATGAGATCACATTGTATTTTTAAAAGCGTTTACATTTCTATATTCCAGAAACAAAAATCTCTTTCTAGATGACCTGCATATTTGACATTTTAAATGTTTATTCCTATCCTTATTTAAAAGGATATTACAGAGGAAGGTCTTCAAATCTTTATCTTTGTTGGATTTACATTAGGTTTTATATTGAAAAATGACAAGAAACTTTTATTTTAAGTCTTGGCATGGTGTTTTCTTGATTAAACAATAAATGACTGATATTCCAACATACTTCTCTGTACTGTTCTGTAGTTCCCTTGTGAATGTCCTCACAGTGACATTTAATTTTAACATCATCCAAAGATTTTTTGTTTTATTTAATACGAAAATTTACACCTTATCTGATGATGCTTCATTTCCATAAAAAAAATCAACTGGCAAAGATTGATTGTTATTGTATTATGATATAAGATTATGCTATTCACCCATATAGTCCTGGCTTACTCTAAAGGTATGTAGGTATACAAGTAGGCTTGAAGCCTTAAGGATTCTTGTTAAATTTAATATGACATCAAAGGTGTAAAATTTATAAAAGTGAGACTAATTTGTTATGCTGGAATGTTAGTAGGTCATCATAGAATAACTACACAAACCTAACCAATACAGTATATGAGCTGTCATATCACTGAACTGCACAGGTGTGATCTCAGTTGAGGAATGCTGGCAGGCATGAACTTTGTTGATCGTTGCCAACCTGTTAGTCCAGTGGGTCTGTGATGGACCCTCTTTGGCAGCACTCTGCATGGAGCTGACATTGCCAGGAGGGTTGGAGGATCCAGAAGAGCCCTGCGAGGGGGAGTAGTCTGAGTAGGTGGCTGATGATCCACTGTTGTTCATGCAGTGCATTTTGTCTGGGTCTGAGTCATCGATGGATTCTGAATGGGATGAAATTCATATCAGTACTGTACACTTCATGTTCATAACAGCACTCTCTTTCTGCATTGGATTTAATGCATGTGCTCTAGTAGGTGCATGAGGAGGATATAAAGTGGAATAATGGTCTCTGTCACTAATTGGAATGGCAACAATACTCCTATAAAGCACCTCACCTCACCATAGAAAACCTCACCGTTTCACCCAGCATAGAAAACCTCACCATAGAAAACCTCACCGTTTCACCCAGCATCTAATTATCCTGCAACATTCTCCTTGACTTTACGCAATACACAGACATTGCAGAAATGGGAATATATTTAATATTTAAAAATACTGAGATCTAAAAACATAATTAGTTGATCTAGTGTGTTAAGAAAAAGGCCCAGAGATAACAGAAACAAAATGAAAATACATTACATGTCTCTAGATGTTTTGTTCTTGGGTCCTCTGAAGCATACCTTTTTTATCTTTTCCCAGCAATACAACCTTTGGCTTGTACATAGGGGGTTCCACCAGAGTTGGTCTCATGTCAGAAATCCGGATATCATTAGGTGAACCTCCCATGGAATCCTGGGAAAATAAATGTCAGACTATCTCTCTGGTTTACTCACATGCGTAAGTACAATAAATAAATAAATAAATAGATAGATAGATTTGCACTGTAGTATCACAGGACTAAAAGCCACTTTTAAAATAATTTGTAAGCTATCTATGCGTCTGTGTATTCGTTATATATGTTTATACCACAGCGCTTGGTCAGAGGGTGTTGATTCATTTTCTATAACAGCAGCTCTGACAGTATTTCTAGCTGTAATTCGTTCTAAAACGTTAGCTATAGAAACAATTCGTTCACAGGGACTTGAATGGAAGAAATGCTACATAATCAATAAGTCTAAGAATAAATTGCTAAAACATATTATTAAGCAAATAAAAACATAATTGTTCATATAACGAAGGTTTCTGTAATGAGCAATTTATTTAACATTTATAGAAGGAGTCTCCAATGTCAGCACATTGTAACAGTAGGTAAGTTCTCAGACAAGGAAGAGTTTTCAAGATGTTGCGTTTCTGGTTTCTCAGAACATTACCAGTTGTGATTTTTCTCATTAACTTGAATAGAGTGAGAAAAAAGAAGTAATAACAAGAGCTAACTTTGCGTAGCAGACGTTGCACAACATTGCATTCCATAATATGGTTTAAAAGCATGACGGTGTTTATTAATAAATTAAAAATAGTTGTAATCATTAGCAAATCACTGTGGTATTAGAGGAAAAAAACCACTTTGGGACATGTTGTTATAAGAAAATAAGCACCTTCAGCGTGGTATTGCATCACATCATCTTGCCATGGATTATTTTCCAATAACAGCATATCCTATCATATTTCATTCCTTACATAATGAATATGTTCTCAGATTCATGTTGCACTATTTTATGACAAAAATAATGTTTAAAAAAAAAAGCCTCATAATCGTCTACATAAGGGATGTAGCCTTTAGGTTTCATTTGTATAAGAGGTTTTGTATTTTCAAATCTGGAAATTGTATTTTTTTTTCAAATCAACTAGAAATGTTGACTATATATGTGAGAGCAGAACAAAAACAAGAGCTAATTATATCTTGTTCATGGTATATACTGTAGGTCGAGGAATTCCCATTAAGAAAAAAAAATGCTCTGAAAAAATTGATTTTCATTTGCTGATTCAGTAAGACTGTGTTCTAAGATCAGTACATATCGTGTTTAAATATTTATACTTACTGAAATGGCATCCATTTTTCAAATGTCATAATAAACATGAAAGTGTTCATGATCTGCAGCAAGACTTATAAAGCATCAGTTCATAGTGAAAGATTAACTAATGCTTAGTTCTTCCTCACTCATCCAAAAGAAGATAAACAGCACTGGAAAGACCGCAAAAGAAATGAAATTATCAAATGTCACAACAACAGAGGCCCTGACTTCACTCATTCAGTGAATTCATCTGTTAAAGCATATTTTAGCAGCAGATTGAGGTGTATTAAAGATGAGTATTAATACATCACAGGTTATAAAACCTCAGAAACAATGATGTGATAAGAACGATTTCCCAAAGGCTTTCATTAACTGCAGCTTAACAAAGACGTAAATCTCAAGTCAAAACGTTTATTAAAAACAATTTATCATTCACTTTAATGGTTCAGAAACTCACATTCGTCTGTCACAGTCACGTTCATGCTTCGGAAACACACTGATCAGCCCCCTGAATTGAATCTGATTATACAGGATGTCCGAGTCTGAACGTTTTTGCATGTTTAATGTATAAACTGATTTACTTGGTATCTCTGTTTCAGATATTGCTGTTGAAATACTGCTGGAGCCGACTGGCCTGTGCACTGACCTCACATTTTCCAACACCTGCTGCTGTACACTGGATGCACAGCACAAACAGCTGCAGAGCAGAACAGACCACACACCATCTGATAACCTCCCACCTTCCTAAACACATCTCAGTTCTCTCATCTTGTTTCGGACCATCGCTTCTCATTTCTCTTACTCATTCACAGCCTCAGGTTATTCTGTCCCAGCATTCCATACAATATCTCCAAAACCTTGTAAGCCTGATTTATGCTTCCTTCTGAACAGTTCTTCTGGGGCCTTCAGCGAGTTGGAAAGAGGCAGAATGGAAAAGTCACACCAAATCAAATCTAAACTGGCCGGTAAAGACATGTGAAGTGTGGCAGGAATAGGTGTGAGCTCTGACCCTGTCTCACATCCTCTTTTCAAACACATTTATCTCATCATGCAAGGGGATTGAGTAAATTTATTAGGGGAGTTATTAGCTAGGGAAGGTCGTGACCTCTTAAGGGCTCGTGTGTGTAAAAACCTGATAATAGCTGTATAAAAATGCACAAGCTAATTTACATGATCTAAGCAGGACTGCACTTTTCAAATTAGCAAAATAATATGCCCTGACTGTTTTGCATATTTGCCTTAACAAATGTGCAGGTTGTGGTATTTATATTTAAAAGTGTAAAATACAAGGCCGTGGTGCATGCAGATTGATTCATTTAGCACTTGTTTGAAATTCACTACCGGAATAATGCTTGTGTGTGCAAATTAATAGCTGTATTTTTTTTATTTTATTTTATATTCAACTAAAGGATAATAAGCAGCTCATTAATTTTTTTACTGACCAAACTGACCACAGCCCAAGTAAGTTCACCAAGTAACTGCTACCAAAAGCAAATGTATCTTTCCTGAAGAGAAGTGCCATTTTTGCTGGGTGACGTTAATTTGCATTTCTGACTAGTGTTTTAGTTGAGAAAGCAGAAAAGCATAGTTTTCATATGTCAAAAATATATGTTGGCACTTCTGTGTTTTCGTTACATATTGGGATCTTAGTCCATCAAGGGGTAGCCGTGTATATGTTACAGAAATTGTGTAGACTACATTAAGAAAATTAAACTTTGTAGTGTATTAATACTTCTTCATTACTCAATTACTTGTTTCTCACAGAATCAATGTTTTTGTTTTTGTAGCTTCGATACATTTTAAATGAGCTGGCCATTCAAGTTTAAATCGTAGTACCAGTCAGAGATGAGTGATAAAAGTGTTCCCCTTTAAACAACATGTCTGCAAATTCGAAAGCCTTAAGCCACACAATAGCCATCATGTTAAACTACAATACACTGTCAGCAATTTATCTGGAACATGCGGTGTGGTCCTGTACTGTACAATCTCAGGTGCCAAGAACAAAACGTGCATTTCCACCTATTTCTCTTTTTCCTGTTTACTATCCGCCCTCATGTTTGATGGACAGCTAAGAATCTCTGTTCTGAATGCTCATGGCTTTCCAAAGTTTGTTTCAAATGCTTCTCAGAAGCAGCTTGGATGAAACATAAACCAGGCTTTAGTGACTGCGGCCAAATTAATATGCTAATGAGAGCTAAAATCAACTGCAAATAAATAAATAAATAAATAAATAATCCATAAGCAGCATTCAATGTTCTTGCCATGCCATCACACTGGTGATTGGAATGGCAGCAAACTACTTTCACCTCTTACACAATATGACTCACTCAAAGCGAGTAATTTTTATTTAGACAGTTTTTTTTTTTTAAACAATGCCTATATTTCTCCTTCTTTTATCTTCCTAGTCTTCTCTCGCCTTAAAGAGAATCAGCTTCTGTTCAATATATCACATTTTTCAGGTAATAAGGTAACAAGTCACTCCACCAGTAAATTGTCTGCTGTGTGGTCTCTCAGCCACTTACTATGAGGCAGAAACAGGAAGAGGAAGTAAGGGCCAAGCTTGTATTCTCTGGCTGTTGAGGCTTGGGAACGATGCGATGTAAAGCAATCTAAGCAAAACAAACATACATACACAAACACATACAAACAAACACACAAAATGGAGGATTTTCTATGGAGGTCTAGAAAGAAAAGAATGTGTAAGAAGCATGGGGTCATGACCTCAGTCCTCCCAGCGTCCCATAACCCATTCATGTGGAACATTATGCAGTTTCACTGCAGGGTCTCTGAGACTGTGAGTGGTAGCACTGTAAGTTGTAATGGACACAACACACAAATGTGTGTAAATCTACACACATAGTATAGCTAATGCACAAAGCATAGAAAAGCCTGGTGCTAATGAATGCACATGAGTTTCTGTGTTCACACGCTTTCCTTTCTTGAGCCTTTTGTAATTTTACTGCATTAGTTTGAAATCAATCCACCATCTTTTAAAGACACTTTTGTTTGATTGTTAAAGCTTATGTTTAATTATATTATGGTAAACTGACATTTATGGTAAACTGACAGTTCTTTTTGGGTCCCTAACGAGATCGTAGCGGCAGTTTTACCCCATAACTAGCCGATATGTTTGGTGTTTGAATTTAATTCTACATGAACAATGCCACTGTAAACAAAGCAACAACCGAGTTTTCAGTACTGTTTCTAGAAACTAGAGCCTGAATTTAAGAGAAATGCACATCTACACATGACCATTATTACATACGTAACTCGCAATGCGACCTGAGGATCCTCTGATTGGACTTTTTTTTTATCTCATTTAGGATTGCTGCAATAGCCGGTGCTCACAGTGTAATATCACTTAGCCAGCGCGGCACCGCCCCCACCGTCGTTTTGCCTTTTTATAGTAATAAAAATCATTTAGTTCAGTTAGAGAACAGATGCTACAATTAAAAACTGAACGCGTCTGCTCATTTCAGCATGAGCCGAACGAGTCAGTGTTGCAACACAGATCAGCAGGAGTCAGACTTCATTTATCACATGACGAGAGTGAGGCGAGCTGACTGACACGACGATGGCGGAAGATTTCGTTTCAAAAGTTCTGTGTTTTATAGAAGCGAGTTTGTAATTGTACTGTTTTGTAGTTGTTGTGTTTTTCATTAAGACTAATAATGAACCCACCATTCAAGCAGTTGACGGCCCCGAACTGCCGTTATTTCGAAAGCGAAAGTGAAATGCGCACGGCGGCAAGGGCATTCATAAGCAAGGGGGAAAAGCTACTCCTCAGACCTCTCCTCAAACCTCTCCTCAGACTTCTCCTCAGACCTCTCCTCAGACTTCTCAGACCTTTCTTCAGACTTCTCCTCAGACTTCTCAAGACTTTTCTTCAGACTTCTCCTCAGACTCTTCCTCAGACTTCTCCTCAGACCTCTCCTTAGAATTATTCTGAGATTTCTCCTCTGACTTCTCTTCAAGACTTCTCCTCAGAGTTCTCTTTAAAATTCTCCTCAAGCCTCACCTCAGACTTCTCTTCAAATATCTCCTCAGACTACTCCTTCCACTTCTCTTCACATTTCCACAGACCTCGTACTGATCCTCAGACTTCTCACAGATATGTGGAGCAGATTCATTGTTTTGTGAAATAATTTTTCTATAGTCATGTTCAGTTTATAGCTTGGTTACTTTATTGTCTTTTGATAATTGTGTGTATAGGGAGCTAACATTGTTCATGTCTATCAATTGGAATAATAATCAAACCCTTGTAATTGAGTGTATGAAATCATTTAGTTCAATCATGAACCCTGTTTCCTATAGTATTCTATGTAGTGTTAATGATTTTCTAATGTAGAGAATAAGGATTAGGATACAAATTCAAACACAGTGCATTATGTCAGAAATTTTTAAAACATTGCCAGAACGTTTTATTTATGCTCTCACATCAGCACCAGTAGTTTAGGAGACCAAAAACCAGTATCAGTAGTTTAGGAGCACAAAATCCAGTGTAGTTTCCAAGACTTCAACACACTTAAACACTAGCCACCTGACCATGTAAACTCCAGTCTGAGGAAAAGCAAAGTCGTTTACCCTTGTTTCTCAAAGGGAAAACTCTCAATAATGAATTGGACTGAAACCTGAATCCTAGCAACAGGAATTGTGGCACCTCTAAGCTTTTAATGGTTACCAATCAGCAGGCTCGGAGTGCACTTGACATTTCGGACTGACCTTTTTCTCTGTTTGTTCAATGATCTCAGCTGCAGGATGAGCAACGGTCTAAGGAGTATCAAAGGATCAAATATGTGAATGTGCTTCTCAGCCTGACCTGCAGGACCACCTGTCCTTACCCAATACAATTTATCTTCAACACAACTCAATTAAATGTGGAAAATATATCCTTAGTAGCTATGTTACCAAATTTCAAACACATGCTCTAATAATTGTAAAACAAATAAAATTTTTTTTTTCCCCTGCAAACATAATTCAGCAAATGCTTTGGGTCTGTGATTTTGAAGCCTTTGCTCAGTACATGTAGGGAGGGTGCTAATGAATTTATCATTCTCATGACTCCTAAACAAAGCAGCAGTTCTGGCCTGGCCATCAGCAGGTGGCAGCCTTTGAGAGATGAAACGTTCCCATTGATTTCTGCTCAGTTCCTCCCTACAGCTCATACGCCAATGTGTTAACTTTTGATGAACACCTCCTGTCTTTGTGTTGTGTATGCCAACCATTATAGCACAATGACAATACATGTCTGTTAAGAGATTATAATCAGAGGCCAAACAATTCTTCCCAGGCATATATTGTTTTCATGATTAAATGTATCCCTTTAATTGGTAATGGCAGGTTAAATCTTGAACAGGAATTTGAACTTGAAACCATAGATGTGAAAATGTAGATGCCACAAAAGCACAATATAGTTTTCATTTTATATGAGGTTTGATACAAGAGTTTAGGTGCTGACTAAATTCAATTCAATTTAATTTTATGTGTATAATGCTTTTAAAAATAGACAATGGCACAAAGCAGCTTTACAGAAATCTGGATGTGGATTTAGATCACTATTGAAAAAAGCAGAGGATACAGTGCAAGGAAAATCTCCCTGAGGTGACATGAAGAAGAAAGCTTGAAAGGAACCAGACTCAAAAAAGAACCCATCCTCTTCTGCGTGACACTGGATAGTGCGATTATAAATCATTACAGTATACAGGTGTAGAAGAGTAATTGCAAACAGTACTAAGTTTATTGAAGGAGTATAGAAGTGAATAAAAGTCCTGGGATAAGCATAGCTTAAAGTGAGTTCACAGTTTAAACATTTTAATACTCTTTATCTTCTCTTTATCTGAACCTTTTGGCTAATGTTCTTAATATTTGTACATGTGATTATGTGATTATGTGATTTTTGTCAGGCTGTCAGGTATGATTTGGTTTATCATGACATAACTTACAATGGCTATGGGAAGCTTGTAAGTCCTGTTCTATTTGTCTACGCTATTTGAATTTATGATAACTATATTGTAAACATATGTTTACATAATTGTACATAAATCATATAAGTTCTGATTCTATGTTAATCAAACTTTAACATGTAATTGCTGATATCACTGCCTAAAAAACAGTTTATGCCCAAATCTCATCCTTGCTTCAGTGGGTAATCTCACCTGGATACTGTAGACTTGTACCTAAGCACTGCTGCTGTAATCATGAAGACTCCTATACAGTAATTATCCCAGGACCCATTCACAATGCAGTCATACTGAACATACTGTAATGATCTATAATCCCACTATCTGGTTTCAGCCAGAAGATGATGGGTTCCCTTGAGAGTCTGGTTCCTCCCAAGGTTTTTTCCTCATGTGGTCTCGGGGAGTTTTTCCTCACCACTGTCACTCTGCCTTGTTCATTAGGGATCTAAATCTGCCATATTGCCCTTATTGAAATCAGCGGATCACAAGCCAAGTTATACCTGATTTTATCAGAGTAGACCAGCATCTCTCCACAGCATTGGCTACAATAGATTCTGCCCATGTCCTATGCACAGTATTACAGTATCAAAATGTGGCATCTTTTCTTAGATCTATGGTTTAGACAGCCAGCTTTGCATTACTGACAAAAATACAACATATTTCTTGAACAGTTGACAGATTTATGTCCTTCACAGTGACACTGTCTGAAATGTACTTTTAAAAAAGTGTACAAAAAGCAATAGTAAAGAAAAACAGCTGTACCTCAGAGCTTTCATTTAGATCCTCCTTGTCCTTCCGCTTTGGGATGTCAATTGCCGAATTCATGATGACACCTTGCTCTGGTAGAGGAGGCTTGGAGAATTCTTGAACATCCCTCTCGGTCACCTGCCAACACACAGCGACTAATCAACAATAATGAAAACATGAGACTAACCTAAAATAAACTGTGTAATTCCACATATTTAAAATGGTCTACAGTTGTGTTGTTACCACAGAGGGAGATACTGTACTGTACACCAAATCGAGGTTACCTCCTTGGGTGCCATGGGCCATTTGGGCTCATATGCATCTGTGCTATGGAGCTCCATGTTGGTGCCTGAGGAACATTTATCTGTGCTCAGAGGGTGAGTGGATTTCCCCACCATGTTCTGCACTGACTTCACCATGTTCTTCAGGTCCTCTGGGTAAGGGGTGGGATATCGTTTCAGATTAATCTCAACCTATAGTGAGGATGAGAGCGAATGAGGTAGAAATTTGGTTCTTTGAATAATTTGAATAATTCTTTGGACCTTTATAAAAATGATCAAAAATGACTGCATTCAAATAAACATTCCACATAATAATTCAACATTTCTACTTAATAGGTACTTAATAAAACAATTATCATTTGTTTAAATAATCTACCAAGTTTAAAAAAAAAACAAACAAACAACCTTTTCTGAATAATAGTATTTTCTTATCAAAATATACATATGGCAAAATTTTGATACCCCTCAGGAAACTGTCATCCAGCAGGGACTGCTGTTGACCATGTCGTGTTTCCTTGGGTTAAAAATATACTAAATGGCCTAATGTATGTGTATCATCCATCACCATGGGGGGAAAAAAATATTTCCAACACAACGGACACAGAATCCGTGACATAACATAAAAGTTTCACATGTCTGAAACAGTTGGAAACTTCCCAGGAATTGGACACACAAGCATACTAACCCACCACTGATGAAGACAAAGTTCCCAAAGATCAGTTTTAGAATTGCACAGTTTAGTTGATTCTTGTGGTTATCAAGTTTCAAAATCAACTAGTATACTCAACCTCCATAACAACAAGCTGTTTGGAAACATTGCAAGAAAGAAACATTTCCTAACAGCTTCTCATAAAATGGAGCACCTAAACTCCAGAAAGTGTCAGATGAAACCAAAATCTAAATATCTGGTTATACTATCAGCATAGAAAAGCATCTGATATCCCCTGTAAAACATGGCAGTGGTTCATTGATGCTTTGGGGCTGATTGTGGCTGGGGTTCCAGAGCTCTTGGGAAGATTGATGCCATCATGAATTCTGCTAAGTACCAGTGTGTTATTGTGTGTTATTTCAGCCCAAAAACCAGTTGACTCTTCCTGAAGGTTCAAACTTTGCCACAGATAGAGCTTTTGACAAGATGATGAGCCAAACGTACTTACAAATCACCACAGAAATGCTTAAAGAAACACAAAATGAATTATTTACAATGACCATAATAGTCTTCAGATTGTTTTTACGTGAACTGAAGAGGAAAGTCTACATGACCAAATCTAATAATAAGATAATTATAAGAGAGAATGAAATGTTTTCTGAGATACTGTACATGTGTCTCAACCTTGTTAGACATTGCAGGAAGAGACTTTATCCTGTGAAGTCTTCACCAGTGAACTAGTTAAAACTGTGTTTAAATAAAACACCCCTGTTTGATGTCAAAACACTGGGTGCCAATAATTCTGGAGTGCACAAAAAAATATTTGATGTTTAACAAGCCTTTATGAGTGTATCCACACAAGCACTGAGACACAAAAGAAGTCTTGGGAACCTTGACTTTTGCAGAGTTGTCCTCCTCCTCTTTCTTGTCCTCAAAGTCAAACGCCACAGTCATCCTCTGCTGCCTCTGTTCCTCCCAGAGAGCGGGGTTGAAGCTGTCGGTGTCTGACTGGTAATCTGCAGAAACGTCATGTTCAAAGTGAGTTCTTAATACACAAAGACCATCAAACTCAAATTCAGGAATACTGATGTGATGTGGAAACATTAGACATGCCATTGAACTTTTCTTCACCTTCATCATGCCGTGGTTGCTGGGGAAACATGTAGTTTGTAAGCACCCTCTGTTTGGTCTCAGGATGAGCTTCTGTTTGCAGGGGGATAAGGGCTTTGGACTGCAGGGGATCAATGGAGAAAAGACATTAACTATCAACAACAGAATATCAAGAACATTTTAAATTCCTGGGGCAACTGGTTTAAATCAGTCAACCAGGCTAAGCCCCCCTGTCTTTAAAATATATATTTTTTAAAACAACAACAAAAAAACATCAATATATTGTTTATAGAATCCACATCAAATTATTTAATATTTCTGACTTTTGTGGAAAAAAGCTCAACATCACAACTAATTCTCATAGAAAAATACACAGAATGGTATGAAGAGATGAGGCTGGGGCTGATTACTTTCTAGCCCAGACTGTAGATTCATGCAGCAGTAACAGTCATGTCGGGTGATTACACAGAGTGACACACACACTCTCTAGATTCCATGTACTTCCACTACACGTCATCAGCATTGCTTGAAAAGACACACTAAAAACGCATGTCTCGTGCCAGTTTACATGGTTAAAATGTTCTTTTATACTCAATCAGCTCCACATTTGCAAGTATTGCTGCACGATGACATGCCAGGCATTCACAATGCTCTGTTCTTCACCGTTTGAGTGTTGGTTCCAAAAGAAAAGAAAAAGGCAAACAGATTAAACATGTGCCTACCATTTTACAAACCTGAGTGCACAAAAGTGATGCAAGGACTCGTGCAACTGACCCACAATGCAGAAGGATTTTTTCATACAATACAAACCTACAATTATGAGCGCATCCCCAAATGAGCCCAAAATCTATCCTGAAAACACCCCAGTCACATCACAGATAGTAAAAGCTGATAAACAAGCACCTGATTGTCAGATAGCCAGAGTGCAGCCAAATCTTTCAGTTTAGTGAAAGTGTAGGGAAGATTCTTCAATCTAACAAAAAGAGAATTCAAAAAGAGAAGAGAGTTTAGAAGATACCAATCACTACATTTTCAATACATATACATAAACTTATACATACAGTACTGTGTACATTTTAAAGAGCAGTAAAGAGCAGTAAACAGTAGTAAATGAAACAAAGTCAATATTTGGTGTGACAAAAAAATAAAATAAATAAAAATATTCTCCAGTACAATTAGTGCAGTTTTATAAGGAAATGAGCTGTAAGTTTTATTGAGCATCGTACAGAACCAGTCACGGTTCTTCTGGAGACTTTAACTGTCGCATTCGCTTCTTATTCTTGCAGCAAAACCCAACAGCTTTTATTGTGTTTTTGTCTGAAAACATGTGGTCTCTTAGATAATATGCTGCTTTCTTTACTGACAAACAAACATTCTTCTATAACATTTAATTTTGTGCTAGAAAACTAATAAACTAATGTTTGGGAATCGAAAATGTTTTTGTACTGACTCGATAATATAGAAGTCATAAAATAAAAATCTATAACAAAAGTTTGAACTAAAAAAAATAGGGAGCCTAAAACTTTTACACAATACTGTATATTTAATTAAATATAATTAAAAACAGTTGTAGAAGACATAAATCCAGAGTATTTAACACTGATCCTTAAACAGCTGCTGTGTGTTAGCTGATGGTTGGGTTTAATTAGTCCAGGTCCAGTGCGATCAGAGCACCCGGCACATCACTTATAAAGAGCTCACTTAATTAACCTGCGCACAGACTACTCATCGCTAATACATTGAATGTCTGACTGAAGAATATGAAACACCAAACACAATCCTCATTGTTAAATAATACAATATCACAAATCTGTTGAATTCTCGAATCTGATTGGTCAGAAGGTTTGCTGATTAACTTTCTGTAACTTATTTTGACTTATTAACTTTAGGACAGAGGGAAAAATAGAGGCTGGTGAGGGAAACACTATTGATAGCTATTATAATGTAAGTACACATTCCACAACATTAAATGTAACTATAAATGGTGAAAAAGTAGGAAATGTCTTTGCTTAATACATTAAAAATAGTCATTTTTGGTAAATTGCTATGGTATAAGAAGAATAAAACACTTTATGATGGGCTGTTATTGGAAAATAATCAATTGATTACATTTTTTTCCCATACTTGATCAGTCCCCATATTATTTTTAGTGTGTTTATGGAGAATATATATCAGCCTTCGGTTTGTCTTTTCTGACAAAGAAATGACTATTGGTGAGAACTGTGTAAATGTCATATCAGTTGAAATTCATATAAGTACAAGAACAGCACTGGAGGTTACCTATTGTCACTGAGATTGAGAACACGCAGCTTCGTCATCTGTCCAATTTCATCAGGCAGAAATTCCAGCTTATTGGAGCGCAAGGACATAACCGTGACATTCTTGCAGTTTCCAATCTGCAATAAAAGTGGAAATAGGATATCTCTCAAAATGTGAAATTTTGTAAAAGCGTTTTCTCGTTTGTCCTCATCTCTCTCTCTCATTCTCTCTCTTTCTCTGGCCCTCTAGTGTCTTCTCTCAAAATAGAAATGACAGTGTAATCTGTCAATACCGCCAGGATAGTGGGGTTAGTAAGGGGCAGAGAGAGAGAGAGCGGGGGGGAGGGGGGGGCTTTAGAGTGACAGAACTGCTCTGGATGAAAATAAATGCAAATGTCCTTTACTTCAGGACTTTTTGGAAATAGAGAGAAGACACAGAGATGAAGCCACAGCTACCAGGCTCGTATCCAACAGCATGGAGACAGAACCTTCTGGAAAAGCTTTGATGGAAGATCTGGCATGAAAAGGTGGACTTCTGGGGAACAGCCAAGCCCAGGCTCAGGTAACACACAGACACACACACACAGACACACACACACAGACACACACACATACACACACACCAGTATCCCTCAGTGTATTCGTCACATGTAACAATGCACAGTTGGAACAGCTTCTCTTTATAAAGAAACATTTTGTAAAAGGTTATTTAAAGACTCATCAAAAGTGCTTCTAGGTGACACCACATCGCTTAATCCTTAACCGAGAAGTAGGAAAGTTAATGAGGTGGTGTGGAATCTTTTCATCCCAACTTAGCAATTAGTGCTTTATTCAAGGGTGCAATGACAGACTACAGTAAAGAGCTTAAGATAATGCAAACTCTTTCTCTCAC
Source organism: Ictalurus furcatus (assembly GCF_023375685.1). Lineage (NCBI taxonomy): Eukaryota > Metazoa > Chordata > Actinopteri > Siluriformes > Ictaluridae > Ictalurus > Ictalurus furcatus. The sequence continues at coordinate 10,039,455 of NC_071265.1, read as the reverse complement.
CTTAAACCTGAGACTTTCTAACTACGGTATTTAATAACATAGCCCTTTTAATAAAATATATTTATGGTTACGCAATGGTTTTACATATATATATATATATATATATATATATATATATATATATATATATATATATATATCAAGTCTGCATGCTTCATGTTATACCTTTGTTTTATGAGCAGATAGAACAGAAAAATGAATAAATAAGCCTTTCTATCCCAAATGAATCTTTTTCTGCATTAGAGAAAGCAGCTCTAATGCTACTCACCTCTCTGGGCAACTCCGTCAGGAAGTTCTCATCGGCCGCAAAGGTCCGGAGATTGTGCAGGTAGCCAATGGTTGGGGGCAAAGACTCCAGTTCATTACAGCTACAGTCAAACTCCTCTAAGAGCGATAAACTACAAAAACAAGCCCAGAGAAAACTGCTGTGGTGATTAGAATAACTTCACACTATAAAACTACAGTACCAATCTATACAAGGACTATACATACACTCCATTATTACAAGTACTATATTACTGTAACGATGAACATAATCATTTGACCATATTAAAGTCAGAAGGTGCTTTTTAACTATAAAACATTATCTGATGAGATTAATGATTGAAGATTTTAAGCTGTATGTCAAATAACTACAAACAGCACATTATTTTTTTATTTACATACAATAATAAAGGTATAAAATCACAGCTAATCTTTATATCCTATATAAAAACACAATTTTTACATCACAACGTGCACAAGATTGAACCATAATTAAGTGTTCCCCTCTTTATTAAGACACTAAATCATTTGTGTTCTAATTTACAGATAAAATAATCCTACAGGAAATAACGCGATCACACATTCATTCTAGCGGATTATACAAGAGCATCATTTTTAAATCCTGTGATCAAGAGGCAGTAAACTGTAATGAAGCATATGAAAGTGCTATGAAGAAACCACATACTGTTGATAATATCTACTTAAAAAAGATCTGAGGGTATCTAAAGGCCTGGATACACTTAGCTGTGTGTACTCCGATGGAGTGGTTGTCTTTAAGAGAAATCTCAGTAAAGCATCAAAGCTACAAAGACACATGCTGGGAAATGTTGAATAAAGATGGATTATGGGAACCCTTATGCCATAAGGTGTGCAGCTGTCATAATGGCAAGCAAGAATCAGGGTAGTTTTTTTATGAGAATTATTGAAAGCTCATTTTTATCCACATCTTCATTGATTAATTTGCTGCAAGGTATTTTACTGGTGTATCCAGGCCATGAGACATGGGTGGTTAAATGATGACTTTGAGAATGAAATGGTCAGTCTGAAATTCACCTTTGATACCTCTAGTGCTAGAAGGTCATGTTGTTAGAGGTCAGTTTTAGAAACAAACAATACTTCAGATAACAGATACTTGTTGTATACTTATTATATGATATATGTGACCTCAATGAAACTTAGCTTTTCAGTAGCACTGACACCTTTGAAATATAAGTTGGCTTGAAAAGGCCAACTTGTGGTCCTTGTGGTCCTCAGACTACATTATTGTTACTTCCCCTTTCAGTCTGGTTTGTTGTAATACTTTTATATAGCCGTTATTTTGACAATGTGGGCCATATTCAGAGATTGTGAACTTGTGAAATTGTAGATTCCACAAGTCTATAGAATTTTTCTAGAGGGTTGAACAACATTGTTGTTCATGTTCCCTCAATTACTGTTTTGATGATGGTGGTGGAGAGGGCTGTCCAACATTCCAGTCCAAAATCACCCAGAGATGTTCAACTGGGTTGAAATTTAGTGACTGTGAAGCCATAGTATATGATTAATATAATTTTCTTTCTCATCAAACTATTCAGTGAGCCCTCATGTTCTGTGGATGGGGGTGGAGTCATCCAGGAAGATACCATGCCCATCAGGATAGAAATGTTTCATAGGATAAAGGTGATCATTTAGAAGAACTTTGTATTGATTTGCTGTGACTCTTCCTTCTAAGGGAACAAGTGGACTCAAACAAAACCAGCAAAAATAAATGCCCCCCTTGTAAATTTGCCATTTATGCAAATTTTCCTGTAAATTTGCCTTTTATGCATATTTTGGCTTAATTTAGCAATCTGGAATCTACCAACATCTACCAACTGGGTAATAGCCTTTAAGACAGCATTTTGATACCACAGCAGATCCTAATAATAATACAGAAGCAGGCGAAGTGAAGAAAAGCATGTGCAAGAAAAATGCACTTACATGCAAGGTCAGAATTGCATATCATTGAGACGTGACTCTGTTTTTGGTGAACTCTCTATTTTTCATTATTACCTCCTCACTATGAGCACTAAACTCTGAATATGGCCCCATATAACCAAACGCATAAAATACTGTTTGGAATTTCTCCTCTCTCCTCCATTTTTACAGCCATTCCTTCACTTCAGCATGCTCAACTCATTCACTAAAGCATTTCGCTTAGTAGTTCTCTTTCTGTATAATTTAACTTTATGAGCCCCAATGAAGTACCCACATTCATACGCTATTCTTTCCTGCAGCTTTCTAACATCTTTAACTGTACAGTATATGTCATCTCTGCACGTCTGCAGTCATGCTGAGTTATACCAGGATTCCCAAAACTTAAATTTGTTTCATATACAGTGACCTTTATAAACTTGGTCTTTTCAAGCAAACTTAAAGTACTTAATCCTGTTTACTGTATTATACCCTAATCCGCCACAGTGTTTACTGAGCCAAATGCTTTGCATTCCTAAATCAATTTGCCTAGATACACAATGAATGGAGTAATAAATAAATCAAACAGCAAGGTATTGCATTAGACTCTGCTCGTAGAACATTTAAACATGATTAACAAAAGGAAACAATTTCTCTCCATTTCCCAACAGCTGCAATTAGAGGGCTTTTTTTTAACCTTCCAAGGGTCAATGTATATTTGTCATGATAAATAGAATCATTAGCATGGCATTTGTACAGCAGCCCATCCCAGCTGGCCTTTCATATGCAAGGCTTTCACTGAGACACTTCTAGCTGCACATACAGGAGATGCAAACATGTGCCCTTGCCTAAATAAACATGCTGTGGCGGACGTGTGGGGAATACGGGCGCTTTGCTGGTCTACTTACCCTAATTTGGCGCGTGGACTGAGATGCCCATTTTAGATGCATGTTTGATAAACACAGCACACAGAACCGACCAATGACAAACCAAGAAGAAAAGTGCATGGAGAGCATTATGCCAGGAATGGAGACAGTTATGATGAATGGGGACGGCAGACCTGCTAAGGGACTTGAGCTCTGAGAGAGCTAAATCAACCCCTGAATTTCTTATCTGGCTTTCACTTAGAGTTCATAAAAAACCCCGTAAGAATGAAAAATGTAAAGGACATTTCCATTTTAGAACTCTTTTATTTTTGATTACTTAAGTACTGCATATTAAAAGTGCATTGAATGTCTTGATGTATTGCATTGATTTATTAAAAGCCTGTACTATTAAAACAGGGAATTAAATAAAGTGATATTGTAAAACATAAAAGAGTGTTGTGCTGTAGGAAAACATTGCTTAATGGACTTTTGATCAAACCGATTTAAAACTAAAAATTAAAAACGAAACTTCTGTCTAATTCTACTTGACAAACCCAGAGAGTTTGATTTAATCCTTAATCTAAATCTCCTGATTCGTGTTCATGTTCAGGCACAGAACACCGTTCTAAGTCGAAATATTGCCAATCAGTGTTTTCTCACAGCGCAGTTAGAAGGTATAGCATAGCGGAGGCAACAGACAGCTGAGCTGCACAGTCGCAATGTTGAACATTGTCGCTGTCAAAATCTCTCAGTAATGTACAATCTAAATTAATAGGAAAGGGAAATGAATGCCTTGAAGAACACAAACCAATCATCATAAAACAAGTCTGTTTTAAATGGGCATGACCCAAAAAAACAGCAGCTGAGGGATGTACAGGGACTTGGATCTGAGTGGTGCATAAAGTAAAGGTGCATGTGGTCACTTCCTGTCTTGATATGGAATGAGTGTGTGCGGCTACTCACCTTCCGATGGTGTTAGGCAGTGAGGTGAGCTGGTTGTCATCAACTTTTAATGTTGTTAACTTTTTCAACATTCCTATGAAAGCATAAAAAGTCAAATTACTTCATTAGTAATCAACCATTCTAATCAAACTCATAGTCCTAGATCTGTGGTGCAAAAGGAAAATTATGGGAATTCTATACGGTAGGTGCAGTCTCTCACACACTGAGATTATACTCAGGAAATCGCTCAGGTACACTGAAATGGGTCCAGGTACATTCCATCTTAAAGAGTTCTATTTATTAAGTTCAGGGAAACATCAGAGGAAACATTGTGACATACTTATTTTGTTGTTTGACATGAATACAGCTGGGTGAGAAAGAACAGAGAGGTGAAGGTGCAGAGCAGCAATAACATCTGATGAGAGAGAAGAACTGGATGGAGTCGCTAAAACATTCTCTCTTCCTTCCAATGCTTAAATGTTGCATCTACTGGATTAGTCATCAGCTCATGGACGTTCATGGAGCTCCAAATATTCACATACTATCATTTTCTACATGACAATAGCGATGTACATGATGATAGCCAACCATCACCAATAAAGAGGACAGGACATCGAATTAAAGTCGTGTTGCTTATAAAACAACAACATGGACCAAGCTATTCATCATCAGTATGCCTTAACTCATTATAAACACGTCAGTGTGCCTTAACTCAGTATGCAAAACTCAGTTGCCTTCTTGCTGACCCACTCATAATAAGCTGCTTTAATTTAGTAATGCAACACATTTTCAATTTGCAGAATGCAACTGATAGATAAGTAAGGACTAATGACATGACAGACTGTGTGGTTAACCAAAAATAATCCCCCACACCACCACCACAGTGATTTGCAAACGACTATAATGTTTAATTTATTAATTTATATACCACACAGATTGTAATGCTTTATGGTTAGATTTAACGTTGTGTAACATCCAAGAGATAATTTAATTCCTGTTCTCACCTATGTTATAGCCACGATAAACAGTCATTCCCTCACCACACATCCTTTCTTTTTTGTTTGATTGGATCTCTCTCGCTCAATCGGATCACTCTCTCTTTCTTGAGTGCGCTGCTGGTGGTTATTTATAAGTCATGTATTTCACTGTAATGATGTGTTGTGTATTGTGTATATAAGACGTGTAAGACTGTGTATTTTTTATGTTTGGATAGAAAATGAAACTGTCCTCACCTATCGTATCAGGCAGCTGCTGCAGCATGTTAGACGAGAGCAGGAGGTCCTCTAGAGACTCGCACCCAGAGATGTCTGCATCAAGACTCTCGATCCTGTTCTTGGCCAAGTCAAGATAGCGCAACTGCCTCAGTTTTCCTACAGACTATAGCGAGAGACCAAGAGAGTTGCCAGGTGTAATTAAAACACATTTCTCCATAGTTCTATCATTGTCCATGACAACTATCTAGCATTCATAAGGCATTTTCAAAAATGTATGTAAATTATCCCATTTATATTTTATAGCATACAATAATAACTCTGGTGGTATTACATCAACCTCAACATTTTGTTAATAAAAATATTTTTTAATATATTTAAATATCTTTATCATTTTGTTGTAAACATTGACCCGCAATCCCTCACTAGTATCCAACCTTAGGATATTAATAAAATAATGGGACAACATTAGCATATCATATTAGTGACTACAAATGCACATGTTCTATGTGATATTATTAAACAATGATTTATGACATATAGAATAGAATTGCCATTGTTTACTTCTGACTAGGCAAGCCAAAATAAAAGCCACTCAGAATTAAGGTAGCTGTGATACCAAATGCTTACAAAGTGTTTCAGGCACTTTAACCAGAGTAAAGAGACTACCATTTATATTTACAGCATTATAACATATACTTCAAATGGGTGTTTGGATCCAATTATAATACCAAAGAAAATACATGCATCTATATAAGTAATTACTGAAATTACTGAAAGATCTATTGGTTTGGACCTAGCATGAAGACCATGACTTTCTTCATCTAAAAGAGCGTTACAGAGAGCGTTAATGTATAACTACCCTTCGGAATACTGATAACATGAAAAGGTAAATTTACTAGTGATACTTATTGTGTTCTATATGGGTTGTGCTGTATTTGCCTGTGTTTTATGTGGTTGTACTGTGTGTGACTATGATGTGTGTGTGGTTTTTCTGTACTGTATGTGGTTGTGCTGTGTGTAGGTATATTATGTGTTGTGCTTTGTTTAGCTGTGCCATGTTTGGCTGTATTGTGGGTGACCGTATTGTGTTCAGCTGTGCTATTTGTGACTGTATTGTGTTGTGTGTAACTATATTGTGTTGTGCGAGACTTTGCTGAGATTACTGTGTGTGGCACGTATGACTGCTGTGTATGAGTGTGCTCTGCTCTGTGTGATTGTGCTGTGTGTGACTGTGCTGTTTGTGACTGTTGTGCTGTTTGTGACTGCTGTGCTGTGTGTAACTGTGCTGTTTGTGACTGCTGTGCTGTGTGTGACTGTGCTGTGTGTGACTGCTGTGCTGTGTGTGACTGCTGTGCTGTGTGTGACTGTTGTGCTGTGTGTGACTGCTGTGCTGTGTGTGACTGTGCTGTTTGTGACTGCTGTGCTGAATATGACTGCTGTGCTGTGTGTGACTGTGCTGTTTGTGACTGTTGTGCTGTTTGTGACTGCTGTGCTGTGTGTAACTGTGCTGTTTGTGACTGCTGTGCTGTGTGTGACTGTGCTGTTTGTGACTGCTGTGCTGTGTGTGACTGCTGTGCTGTGTGTGACTGTGCTGTTTGTGACTGTTGTGCTGTGTGTGACTGCTGTGCTGTGTGTGACTGTGCTGTTTGTGACTGCTGTGCTGTGTGTGACTGTGCTATTTGTGACTGCTGTGCTGTGTGTGACTGCTGTGCTGTGTGTGGCTGCTGTGCTGTGTGTGGCTGTGCTATTTGTGACTGCCGTGCTATGTGTGACTGTATTGTGCTGTTTGTGACTGCTGTTTGTGAATGTGATGTGTGGCTGTGCTATATGTGACTGTGCTGTTTGTGACTGCTGTGCAGTGTGTGAATGTGTTGTGTGTCACTGTGCTGTACTGTTTGTGATTGTGCTGGGGCTGTGCTGTGTGTGACTTTGCTATGCTGTGTATGACTGTGGTGTGACTGTGAGTTTTGTGACTGTGATGTGAATGGCTGTTTTGTGCTTACCCCTGGTATTGTCTGTAATGAATTGTTGTCCAGCCACAGCTCTTTTAGGTTATGAATCTGCTCCAGAACTTCTGGCTGAAACACCAAAAACAGCTGATAAACACTGTAGATTATATCATGACACAAAAAATGCATGAAGACCAATAACACAGCGTTCTAATTAATTATTATAATTTCTAGTCTGAGCACTGCCAGTTGCCATCTGTTGCTGGGGGACAGGGAAACTGCACTCGGCTGTGATGCCAGGGGAAAGGAGGGACAATAATGGGCATTCACTCCCTCACAAAGCCATGTGGTGTGTGCTCTCTCTCTCCAAGCTTACTGAGCCACTCTGCCACATGGCAGCAGGAGTGTGTGCAGCCTTCACTCTGTGAGGGAACTCTCATGTCATATGGAAAAAGACTTATAGGGACTGGCATTGGGGTGAAGATCAAATCATGTGAACAGCAAATAAAAAATTTCAAATATTCATTTTAATGTACAATAATTATATTACAATGTATGTTCAGTCTTCTTCTGTTTCTATTCCCATGACAGTCCCCTATAGATAGATCAAGATCTAGATCTTGATCTAGATATAGATCTAGATATAGATAACTAGTACAGTACATTCTGTGTCTAGTGTAAACCTCTTCAAAAAAGGAAAATGTTGTTTCATTTAAAAGCAATTGCTTTGTGTGTACCCATGATGTCGTCCATTGAACAGATTGTTGTAAGGAACAGACTCCAATAGCGACAACACAGATGCTCAGTGGAGTAAAACAAGCCAGCAGAGCAAATGACTTCATCAGATTCCTTTTGCTCCATTCATTGCTCATTATGTCTTTCAGTGTTGAGATGTTTTATCTGATGTGGCTCTTTTGCTTCTATCTATTGAGGCTGGGAATTGTGAAACAGAAGTAATCAGTCTGTCTGTGTCTAGTGGTCCCAAACCAGATGTTTCGAGAGCACCATCTTACAGCAAACAAACTCCATCTGAGAGAATTGAAAACACATCTTCATTTGCCTTGAATACAGAATCATATTCATTCAATTATAAGCTGCTGAAAGAGGAAGCCACTATTAATTTAGCACTGAAGGTTACTAGTTGTATGGGGCCTTTGCTGTGTTGAACGCCTCCTATGTGTGTAATGGATGCCTGTGTCATTTTGTCTTGGCCATGGCTATTTCCTGTTCTTTTCTTGTTTTGAGCTCCAGGATCTGTGCCCTCCAAACCTCCTCAGCATGGGCCATTGCAATTAAGAAACTTTCTGCAGTGCAGCCCCACAGACCAGGCAGCATCTGCTCTAATCCCAATCGGCTTTTGCACTGTAACACACAGCTAGAGCCAATCAGTGTCTCCTCGTCATAACTTTCCTCTCAGGATATGTGAGGATTATTAGAGGGAAATGCAAACCCACAAAGCAATACACACATTTTGCCAAAACAACTACTACTGAACATACTGACTAGTATAAAATACTAATCCTAGGATATAAACTCCTGTCTAATGTTTTATCAATTGGAGCATTCATAGAACATTTGTCTGCCAAATATTATCATAAGTGCCTATGAGTTATGACAAAAAAAAAAAAACTGGGACAAAATCCCACAAGTTGGGGACACATCCTGACAACAATGCTAGTCCACTGAAGTGCATGCATACACATTCATTCACTCCTAGGAGAGAACATGCACAGTCCACATAGACGATAAGCCGAGCTCAGGATTGAACCAGGGACCCTGGAGCTGTGAGGCTACAACGACACCATGGCATCGCTGGGAAAACAGTTATACATGGGACATGCCATTGTATGATTGATCATGTTTTATTTAAAAGTGCCCAAACTCTTAATAAAACTGTTGTCGCACCCTCAGAACCAGTTTTAGTTCTCTATCCAGAGAACACATTTTTAAAAAAAGTTTGCTTGCACCTCTAAGCCTAATTAGTCACATCTGGCTCACTACCGAAGGTGAAGTAATCTAATTTTGCGTAACTCAACTAAAGCTCCGCCTCTCCATATATCAAGGACAGGACACTTTCGCAGTACTCAGGTCCTACAAAAAGAACCATGGCTGAGGTAATGATGAAAGTGCCAACAGCAAAGGTCAAACCTGCCTTTCCTGAAGTGGGACAGGCAGATTGGAAGTCCAGACAGCGGAACTATTAAGTGTCAATGGGGTTCTCTCATTACTCCGGGGCTCTAAACAGTAAAGCACGCTTATTGCAATGCCAAACCATCTGTTCCCTTTGGAAGCACTGAAGTGAGTATGTTTTTTGTTTTTTCACCCAAGGACAAAGTGCCCTGGATAGTGCAAACCTGCACATGATTCTGATTGGGGGAAAAAACAAACTCTGGAAGCCATTAAAATTTTTTCTTTACTGTCAGACACTGCAAGAATGAAATGTCTGAGTCACGCTTGGTTTATTTGCTCATTTGCTCAGTATTTACTTACAGAGTATTATACAGAGGACTTATCCTGTAGAGTAAAAAATGCAGTCACACATAGAATGTTGTTATTCTTTCTTTCTACCTTTTATTACAGCTCTGCATATCCCCGAGTAGGATTACTAATCTTCAAAACTGTATAAACTTCTACTTTTACTAATTCATTAATCATTACAGTATATCTCTTTTTTTTTTCCACACCAGTAACTCACAAGCATGGAAACTCTAGTCTAGTCTAATCCCGAATATTGTACATGTGTTTTATCAGTAATCCTCCATTTTGTGTCTGTCAATGTTTCTCCTTTAACTAAACAAAATGGAGAAAGTTTAATTACAGGAGGCATTTCAGGGTTAAAAATGCATACAATGAGAGAACTTATCTAAAGAAATCCCCTATAAGTGCTTCCTTTACAGTTTAGCAAACTAACCATCTCCCTTAACATAACAGTAATTTGCCAGTTCACAGAACTGGTGTTAATCTGAACTCTGACTAAATTAACACAGGGGTAAATGAATTATGGTGTTTATGGGTTGGTGTATAACTCGGAAGAAACACTGGACAGATTTATTGCTATTGTTTACTCCCAACTGGGCGAGCCAAATTGAAAGTCACTCAGCGTTGAGCTCCCTGTCATACCAAGTGCTGCATGTTTGAACTGATTCATAAATAATACATCAGTGCATGATGCAACCAATGCAGCACAGCACTGAGGAATTAATGAGAGGCTCGGGATGAGGATGAGAAAGCTTCAATCCCCATCAAGCCCTTCTGGGTCAAAGACTGCCAGGTGAGATGACAGCTGCCCAAGTGATGTCTATCTTTACAGTTAGACCTGTTTTTTCTTACCAGCTCAGTGAATTCATTGCTTCCCAAGTCTAATCGCTCCAGCTGTGACAGCCTGTGAATTGACCTGCAGCACATTTACAAAGAAAGAAATTACATCAGCACATCATATTAACTACAGTAGTAAAAGAATGACATGCATCTCAGGCTATGAAGACAATAAAGAATAAAGGCTTAATGCTTTAAAGTCTTTATACAGTTCATGACTTATTTTTGCCTTGAGCTATACATTAACTTTTTTGCAGCATCCAAAACGGAAAAAGACTTATAGCGGTAAAGTAATTAATTAATGAATTAAGGAATAAAACATGATAGGGTATACAGTTATAGGAAACAGTCATTCCATCACAAACTTTTCTTTTTTCTCTCTCTTGAAGTTAATAAGATAAACAGTGGAGGTTTTTATTGTTACAGAGAAACCACAGAAAGCTCTCATGTGTCTTCCAACTTACAGCTTTACCTCTAAGTTACAGCTTTACCTCTAACTATTACAACGTGTTGACTCCTTCAATAAATATTCCTTGAAAAGACTTAATAAACATCTCTCTACAGAAAATATCTCCATATCAACAACTACACACATTAAAAAAATTACCATACAGACTACCATACAAGTCCTGGTGTATGTTATTTCTATAGAAAAAATAATGTATTAGAATGAGTGCATTAATACACACCTATGACCTGCCTGTCAGAGCTGCTGTTACTGAAAATGATTTAACACCTTCTGCCAAATCAGATTTGAGAATTCAACATGGCTGTGGTATAAGCAGTCATAAAAAAATAGACTCCAAACAACAACCCATGCATAATTTGCACCTATATGTGCAGTAATATATTTTCGCCATATTTCAATCATAATGAAACAACTCCTTGTGTACTTACAAACACAATTGTGATACGGGCATCTTGTGATCACTGACAATACTGACTGATCCAGAACTATATTTTTCAATCAAGTGTAAATCACAACAGCATAATTACTATTCTGTTTACAAACACAAACTTGACATAACTTTATATTTATAATTTGACATAACTTTTTGGGACAAAAAATTATTAGTACACAATTTGCAACTTTGTATCACTGCTGATGCATTCAAAGAGTTAAACACTGTAATACTATTGTATAGTTGAAGTGTCAATAACATTTAGAAAAGCGAATAAAACCTGATCACTGCAGTTAATGCTCCAGTCTATAACCACAGCATTTCAACTGCAATGTGTACTCTGAAACTCTAATTGTAAAATTGCATTTATCCATAAAGTGGTTTTTCACTGGTTTTAGATTTGGATGTACCTGTAAAATAATTTAGCATTCTACTTTGGGCATTACAGAATCAGAGAGCATAAAGGAAAAACCTGGTTTGGGTTTGATGAAAACACAGAGCTGTAATGACAGAATATAAAGTGTTGCTAAGCAAGGCAACTGAGCCAATCATTATGCAAAGACCACAGTGTGCAGTATGTGTTGTTCTGTAGGGCCCCTGCGGTGATGTATTATGGAATACATTACAAGCTCTGCTGCCTTTCACAATGTGAAACACCTTTACATTCATTTTTATCCTGAACATGTATGAAAGGGGATGAAATCATGAATACTTGGAATTTTCTATTTTAATTTTATTTGTATAGCGCTTTTAACAATGGACATTGTCTCAAAGCAGCTTTACAGAAACATATAAACACAGGATACAGATTTTAAGTGTGTGAATTTATCCCTAATGAGCGAGCCGGTGGCGACAGTGGCGAGGAAAAACTCCCTAAGATGATATGAGGAAGAAACCTTGATAGGAACCAGACTCAGAAGGGAAAGTTCATTATGTTTTTTATATGAAGTCTGTTTTGTTGAACTAGACCACTGTTCACTAAAGGAGACTTGAGTGCAAAATTGTATGTGGTAATTGCAGTCCTGTTACGCCACGGCCAGCAGAGGGCACTGGCTCGGCTCCTAACGAGTCACGTGACATTGTTTTTGTTCGCTTGCTTCCGGATTGAGCATTTTGTATTAAGTGACTTTAATTTGCCCCAGGTGTCCATGCCCTGAGTTAATCATGTTCTTTATTTAAATGCCTGGGTGACTGAGCACTTGGCTCAGTATTATATCATGTCTTTAGTGGATCGTGGTTAGTATCGTTTGTTTTCCATGCCACGAATGTTCTCGTTTCCCGGTGAAGACCGCGTTTACTTTAATCATTGAGTTTTGTGTCTAATAAAGACGGTGACCTGCACCTGCATCCGCCTCCAGTCTAAGTTTCGTAACAGAATACTGAGCCCAAAATGCGGAAGCAGCAGGTACCCATGAGCGCCGCCGAAGAGGCCAGGATTTGGGCGCTTTACCGTTCGTCCCTGGAGATGAGCAAACAGCTCGCAGAGGAAATTGCTCAGTGCAAAGTCGAGCTGCGCGCCGCGTCGTCCCTCTCGCCATTTACCCCGTCCCCACCGCCGAAGAGCGATGCCGTGCAACGCAGCCTGCAAAGTGACCTGAGCATCTGGGGCTTCCCACGGCAGGGGAATTGTACAGCGCCACGCAGCCAGCACAGTGACCTGAGCATCTGGGGCTTCCCACTGCAGGGGAATTGCACCACGCTGCGCAGTCCAGAGGTGAAGGCTGGCCCAGAAATTTTTTTTGGGGGGGGGGCAACGAGGACAGCAGAGCTCCAGCCTGAGGCCTACGGGGAGGTCTCAGCTGTGGAGCTCCCACCTGAGGTCAACATGGCGACCTCAGAGTGACAGCTTGAGGTGGCTGAGGAGGCCGTCCCGCTGCCCTGCCCGGCCGAGGAGGCCGTCCTGCTGTCCAGCCCAGCCGAGGAGGTCGTCATGCTGCCCTGCACAGCCGAGGAAGCTGTCCTGCTGTCCAGCCCAGCCAAGGAGGTCGTCATGCTGCCCTGCACGGCCAACGAAGCTGTCCTGCTGTCCAGCCCAACAGAGGAGGCCGTCCCGCTGCCCTGCACGGCCGAGGAAGCTGTCCTGCTGCCCTCCAGTCCCGCTGGGGACGCCGCCCAGCCCTCCAGTCCCGCTGGGGACGCCGCCCAGCCCTCCAGTCCCAGTGCCCTGCGTTCCAGAGCCGGCACCCTGCGTTACAGAGCCGCCGGGGGCAGCGCCCAGCGCTTCTGTTCCAGTGCCGCCGGGGGCGGCGCCCAGCACTTCTGTTCCAGAGCCGCCGGGGGCGGCGCCCTGTGTTCCACTTCCAGTGCCGCCGGGGGCGGTGCTCCGACTTTCAACCCTGGTGGGGGTGTTGCTCCGCCCCTCTGCTGCCCAACGGAGGCTGCCTCGCTTTCCGTGGCAGCGAGAGACAGCTCGCACAGGGGCCCGGGACCCCCATTGGAGGGGGGTTCTTGGTGCTCCGGGAGGAGCACCCTTTGGAGGGGGGTATAGTTACGCCACGGCCAGCAGAGGGCACTGGCTCGGCTCCTGACGAGTCACGTGACATTGTTTTTGTTCGCTTGCTTCCGGATTGAGCATTTTGTATTAAGTGACTTTAATTTGCCTGCAATTAAATTTTATCTGCAATTTGTGCTACAGTAGCTCTTCTGTGGGATTGGACCAGACAGGCTAGCCTTTGCTCCCCAAGCACTTCAATGAGCCTTGGGTGGCCATGACCCTGTTGCCGGTTCACAGGTTGTCCATCCTTGGACCATTTTTGGTAGGTACGAACCACTGCATACCGGGAACACCCCAGAAGACCTGCCATATTGGCGATCACCGTTTTGGAGCCATCACAATTTGGCCCTTGTCAAAGTCACTCAGATCCTTACACTTGCCCATTTTTCCAGCATCCAACACAGAAACCTTCAGAACGGACTGGTCACTTACTGCTTAATATATCCCACCCCTTGACAGGTGCCACTGTAATGAGATAATCAATATTATTCACTTCAGCTGTCAGTGGTTTCAATGTTATGGCTGATCAGTGTGTCTACTGTGCCAACTCGGTTCTCTAAATGTCCTGTTGATTTTCATTATTTCTATGCTCATTTCCAAAAGGTTTGTTTAGCTTTTTCTGTTACTTTATTTCTATCCCATCTCGAGACGTTTCCTGTAATTACTCTGATTTGTCTCAGACATATTGGCATTTGTACTGCACTTGTCTCGGTCTTGGGCATGGGTCTCGCTAACTTTGGTCTTGATCTTGTCCAAGAGTTTCCAAAAAAATTTATTTTAGGTTTAACAAGAAGTAATTCCTTCTTTTAGACAACACAGCCTCATCAAACCAAACAGCAAGCGAACCAAAAGTATGAATTTCTCTCTGATTCAGACTAAGCAAACTTGGTGTGAAAGTGGCCTAAGAGTGTCAGTGTAAAAGTTTGTGCAACCGCACCAATGCTAACATCCGTAATGTGAAAAAAACACCCACGTCACTCACTTTGGCATGGTTTTCAAGTGATTCTCTCGAAGCTCCAGGATGCGTAATTTAGACAATCTGAAAAAAGAAAAGAGTTGCAATTAGTTCGTTACAGAAAGTGAAATTCTTATCAATGCCATCATCAAGAGGAACTACAGATACAACCCCAATTCCAAAAAAGTTGGGACGCTGTGTAAAATGTAAATAAAACAGAATGTGATGATTTGCAAAGCTCATAAATCCATATGTTATTCACAATAGAACACAGAAAATGTTTAACATCAATTGTTTAAACTGAGGAAATGTACCGTTTTAAGAAAACAAATATAAAGATAATTTTGAATTTGATGGCTGTAACACGACTCAAAAGTTGGGACGGGGCCAGCAAAAGGGAAAACTAAGTGTTACTGAAAAGAAACAGCTGGAGGTTAATTGGCAACAGGTCAGTAATATGATTGGGTATAAAAAGAGTATCTTAGAGAGGCAGAGTCTTTCAGATGTAAAGATGGGCAGAGGTTCACCAATCTGTGAAAAACAATTTGTGGAACAATTTCAGAATAATGTTCCTCAAAGTAAAATTGCGAAGACTATGAATATCTCAACATCTACAATACATATTATCATCAAAAGATTCCGAGATCTGGAGAAATCATCTAACAACATGAGTAGCCAAAACACGCCTTGAGTAAGTCACTGTAGCAATCAGCCTTTGTCTTTGTTTCTGTACACAATGCATGAAAAATGAATAATGAATATAAAGTGCATATCTGAAAACTCAATGACACACAGAAAACAATGTTTTACTTTATATTTTATTTGGTCTCTTTGCTTTTATTTATTATGTCTCAATTTCTTTCTATTTGTTGTAACATGGCACTCTTGTAGGTAAGGGCTTCCCCTGAATATAAGAAAAATAAAAGTGATTTAAATTGAGAGTAGGTGTGTTAAAGTGCATCTTTATAGGTGTGGTGCTCGGTACAAAATGAAAGAAGCTGTTGATGGTGCTCTTACCTTCCAAAATTGGCGGGTAGGTACTCAAGGAAGGCATCATTTAAGAAGAGCTGTGTCAGATTGAGGAGCTGAGTGAAGCCATCTGGGAGTCTAAGGAAACAGAGAGGAAAGCCATCAGAACATCACTCAGCGAGCTTTAAGTACCTCCAACTCACAGAGAAGCAAACTGTGCCTGCTCTAATCCTATTACAAGTTCCCTATAACCGCCGATACAACACGACTCTTTTAAAGATTATTAGTGAGATGAGGGTGAGTGTTGTGGAAACCGAACATGTCTGATTATTAACTCCAGCAGCAAATTAAATGACGGTCAGTTAAATGGTTTAAACTGTTTTAGTGGTGATGTATATTTCAGCTCAGAGAAATAAAACCTGAAATAATCTGTGGTCTCTCCTTGAACAAAGGTTAAATCAGTTCTGAAAGATTTCAGTGAGTGCTTTCACTGTGTGATATTAAGGAACAAAGCTTCTTCATAATTCAAAAGTCTTTTTGAATACAGAAAAAAAGTCTTCATCTCTAGAACTAAGGCATCAAACTCAATTCAGCATGTGTCACCAGTGAATAACCTATTCACAGGCCATATTTAAATACTGATCTACTAATGTTTTTAAACCGTCTGGAATACTGGTATAAACTGGTACATCTGTACAGTAGTATGAAGTGTCCTTGAACTGCTGGTAATCATGCCTGACTTTTTAAGGTAAAAAAGCACACAAATCTCTGTGTATATTTAATAAGGTTGCATCATCCAACAATTGCACGATTTCAAAATCCTTTGAACACCAAAAAAGATATTAAAAATTCACAATCCCTCTGTTCAGTAAGTTTGTTATACAGTATGAGCAGTGGTTCTTGTACTTACTTGGTTATGGGATTTACACTGGCCTCTACAACTGATAAACATTTACAGCACTTGATATTGTCGGGAAATTCTTGAATGCCTGAAGGAATGAGGAATATATTCATAAATCAACACACAGTATTTGGAACGTAATTACACA
The DNA here is from genome assembly GCF_023375685.1 of Ictalurus furcatus. Classification (NCBI taxonomy): domain Eukaryota; kingdom Metazoa; phylum Chordata; class Actinopteri; order Siluriformes; family Ictaluridae; genus Ictalurus; species Ictalurus furcatus. The sequence continues at coordinate 10,022,604 of NC_071265.1, read as the reverse complement.
GTAAGCACATTACATTTGATATCATAAATCAACAGATCAGGATATGCAGAAATGAAGAACATACCATTTTTACTTATATCTAATTCCTTCAGGTTTACAAGGCTAGCGATGGTGGTTGGCAGGGTTGAAAGGTCGTTATCAGGAATACTCAATTTTCGCAGGGCTTGACAGTTGAAGAGTTGCTAACAGATAGATAGACAGATAGATAGAAACAGAAAAAAGGGACAATTTCAGGTGTGCTGACCTTATATCTTTAATATAAGTTAACTTAAGTACTATAAGTAACTGTATATGTACTCAAATGCACAATCATACAACCGTTACTTTATCCTGTAAGATATAAAACACAACTAGGGGTGCTGTTACAGGAAAATAATCCACAATGGTTTGGTATGATATAGCCCAATCAGTACCACCCCTATGTTTTTCCTATAACAGCACAGCCCAAAGTGGTTTATTCCTCTTATACCACAGCAATTTGCCAATAATTACATTTTTTAATTCCATAATGAACAAATCGTCATTCAGTCGAACTAATCACAGTTACATTTAATGTCATGGAATGCCTACGAGTCAAGATAGCTCCTGTTTCACTTATATTATAGCAGCTATAACCTCACCAGCCTCTATTTTTTTTTTCTGTTGAAGTTAATAAGACGACAACAACAACAACAAAACACTACACAGCTTATCATGTTACTGAGAAAATAGAAAAGTGCAAAGTTCTCCTTCCATAAATGTTAAATAAACATCTTTTTACAGAAAGCTTCACCTAATCCCTGAGTATAGTTTTATCTTTCTAAAATAACAACACATTTGTAAATCCATTTTGACATTTTGGATTATCTGGAGTGTCAGTACAAGTCCCTGTGAACGAGCTGTTACTATAGAAACAATCACATATTAGAACAAGCTCATTAATATAAACTATGATTTGATTTACAGCCAAAACTACCATCAGCACTGCTGTTATAGAAAATTAATAAACACCTTCTGACTAATCAGATTCCAGGATTAAAAAATTCTACAGTATAATTTATTTTATCATCATTGATATAATGTTGACAGTGCTCAAAATTCTACATATACATTTGTGCATTCAGAAAGCATTAGTTAGAATGAAAATATTACCTAAACACAGCATTATTATGGTTTAAAAGCGATTTTAGACTGAAGAAGGTGTAATGAGCAGAAGAAGAACATGCGATCCAAAGGCGCCAATCCCATAAGATCACCACTCATATAAAAGGAGCACTTAATTCCACTCAAAAGGGTTTTTTTAAGCTTTTCACTGATGAGTCATATGGGCACAAAACCCAGAGCTTTCCCAGCTTGCATAACTGTCTGTTCATTCAGAATCTTCCAGCGTATTGATTGAAATCGAATTTAAGAATGTAATAATGAAAAAAAATTAAAAAATTGAGAACTGACAAAAACAGATATATAGGTTTTTATGCTTTGTGGAAAACAAAAGGTATTAAAGTCAAAAGCTGTCCAAGGTTCTGAATGAGCAATTCTTCCTCGTCTCACAAGGCCAGACATGAATACACATCTGGAAACAGCCTTTCAGAAACTTGACTGTGAATAGCAAAGAGAATGAGTGCAAAAAAATTTTTTTAAAAATGCATGTCCACAGGTTTTCCCTCTAAAACATACCCTAATTTCCCGTTAATGTGTGGAGGATTATAAACACCTTGAGCAAATCTTCAAGATGGATGTTTAACTGAACTATTTTTGCCTTTCACAAAGCAATGTTTGTTTTCACTGCATGAAATTTACTTGACTGCTAACTGGATTAGAGCCTACTGTATCGGATTTAGGGCCTGAAGCATTGCCTCAAAGAAATATTTCCACAACAACCCTGAGCCATGAATATCAACAACTAAAACGCACATGTTGTGTTAGAGAAAGTAACACAAATATATTGAAAAAGCTGTCATAACACAAGTTCAAATCCTTACATTTTTTTAACAGGACACTGTAAAACCAAATCTTATTATGCTATAGCAAGTTTAAAAAAAAAAAAAAAGCTACAGTTTAAAAATAAATAGCAGTAAGAGCCAAACAGGTCTGATACTGATATAACTGTATATGATTGTACAGTTATCATGGAAAAAGCTGAATGTAGACAAATACCCTCAGGACAGAGACCATTCTGAAGTTGTGTTGAATAGATTCAAAACTACACTGACATAAGTGCTGCTAAAAATATTAAATCACCAAAATTGCATATAATGACAGTGAGCATTAGCATAATTACCATGACAAAAGATGAACAAATGTCTCTAGCCCAGAAAATACATATCCGCTTTGAATAATTCCATATGAGTGTAAGTGTTATTAAAGTTTCTCACTGTGACCAAGAGTCCTTTTATTTTAAAAAAATGGTTTTGGAAATACACTATATGGTGACAAGTTTGTGGACATCTGACCATCACACCCTTATATGGTTCTTCCCCAAACAGTGGTCACAAAATTGAAAGCACAGACATGTATAGAATGTCTTTGTATACTGTAGAATTACAATTTCCCTTCAATGGAACTAAACAGCACAAACATGTTCCAGAATGACAATGCCTCTGTACACAGAGCGAGATGGACACATGGTTTGTCAAGGTTGGTGTAGAAGAACTTGAGTGCCATGCACAGAGCTTTTCGGATGAACTGGAACGCAGACTGCACCCCAGGTCTCCTCAGCTCCAAAACCTAGTTGAAAGCCTTCCCAGTAGTGTTGAAGTTATTGTAACAGCAAAAAGAGGGACTAAATCTGGACTGGAATGTTTAAAAAGCATGTATGGGTCTGATGGTCAAATGTCCACAAACTTTTGGCCATGCAGTATTCATTTACCACTGACATGAATGCTAATGAAAGAAAAGAGCATGAGCTTTGTGAAGTACCTTGGGAAGCTCTTCGATTTGGTTAGCGTCTAGGTAGAGCTCCTCCAGAGTACGCTCGAAGCTGAAGATCTCCTTGGGCACCTGCTGCAGGCTGCAGTGTGAGTAATCCAGCACGGAGATGACCTCCTCCTCCCCACGGAAGCATCGGCATGGCACCAGGCGCCCGATGAGCTTCCTCTTGGTAGTCATCTCCAGACACTGCACTGTAGGTCAGACAGAGAGGGCACGACTTAGCTTTTCCACACAAAAACAAGGGCATCACCGGGAGAGCTGGTATAAATGGGCTAGCAAAAAAATAGACATCAATATAAGGTTTCATTTTTCATAACAGCTTAGTGTCATATATCAAGGAGGGAACTCTGGACTTCATTTCCCAGCAGCCACTGCACCATACTCATCAGTGTCACATGACCATCAGCACCTGATTTACGTTTCAGTTAATGAGCACACTAGTATATATACCACTGTTTTCACTGCTTTCTTTGTCTCACGTTATCGTCTCACTATACCTTTGTCTATGCTGCTGTATTTTGTCTTTGCCACAGTGTTTTGTTTCCTAGTTGTAGAGTGTTTCGTATGTTTGTTTATTATTAAATGTTTAAGAATCTGCGCTTGCTTCCGTCTCCAACTTTGAACTGTGACAGAACGTGAGACCTATAACTCGGAAGCAGCAGATAATCATGAAATACCTGGGCTTCACTCTACCACCTATGTTCGCGGAGAACTACACTACACTACGCCACACCAGCAGGACGAGGAGCACCAAGCTGCGCTACGTAACAGCAGGAGGACATGGAGGAGTCCGGGTACAAGTGGGAGCCTGTTGACTGGGCTGGTGCTTCTCCCACCCTCCCTCCCCTATTGTGGATCTGGTCCAGCGGACAGAGTCAGTGGAGAACATGAGTCCTCCCTGCTCATCTGAGGACGCCGCTCAGCCTTTCGGATCAGTTGAGGACATCGTTCAGTCACCCTGGTTGGCTGAGGATGTTGCTCCGTGTCCCGATATACCCAAGTGCTCCCCTCTGTTCGCCAACCCCGCGCACAACGGCACTGTGCTTGCCTGCTCTGCTGAGGAACTCGCCCTGCTTTTCTGCACCGCTGAGGGCATTGCTCGGATTTACCGCTCCTCTGAGGAAGGCACTCCGCTTTTCTGTCCGACTGAGGATGTCGCTCTGCCTTCCTGCTCGGCTGAGGATGCCACTCAGCCTTTCTGTTCAGCTGAGGACGCCACTCAGCCTTCCTGCTCGGCTGAGGACGTCGCTCTGCCTACCTGCTCAGCTGAGGACTTCGCTCTGCTTTCCTGCCCGGCTGAGGACGTCGCTCTGCCTTCCTCCTCGGCTGAGGATGCCACTCAGCCTTTCTGTTCAGCTGAGGACGTCGTTCTGCTTACCTGCTCGGCTGAGGACGTCGCTCTGCTACCTGCTCAGCTGAGGACGTTGCTCAGCCTACCTGCCTACCTGCCGTTCCTCTTCTTTGCTGCGTGCCGTATGTCACTCCCCCTTCCTGCTCCACGGAGGGCATCGTTTCCCCCTCATGCTTTGCGGAGAGCATTGTTCCTCCCTTTGGCCTCGCGGAGAACCTCACTCCCCTCTTTGTCCTCACGGAGAACCTCGCTCCCCTCTATGGCCTCGCGGAAATCTTGGAGCTTCCCTCGGGCCTCGCGGAGAACATCACTCCCCTCTCCTGCCCTGCTGAGGAAGTTGTCCCACTGTCCTGCCCCACAGAGGACGTCGCTCTGAGCTCCAGCCCCGCTGAGGACGGCACTCTGCTTTCCCGTTCTGCTGAGGACGCCGCTCTGCTTTCCTATTCCGCTGAAGACGCCGCTCTGCTTTCCCGTTCCGCTGAGGACACCGCTCTGCTTACCCGTTCCGCTGAGGATGCCGTTCAGTCTCCTGGTTCCGCTGGGGACATTTTGCCCATGGGGTCAGGACCGCCATAGGGAGGGACTGCATTTTGTGCGCTCCAGGAGAAGCGCCCTTGAGGGGAGGGTTTCTGTCATATATCAAGGAGGGAACTCTGGACTTCATTTCCCAGCAACCACTGCACCATACTCATCAGTGTCACATGACCACCTGCACCTGATTTATGTTTCAGTTAATGAGCACAATAGTATATATGCCACTGTTTGCACTGCTTTCTTTGTCTCATGTTATCGTCTCACTATACCTTTGTCTATGCTGCCATATTTTGTCTTTGCCACAGTGTTTCGTATGTTTGTTTATTATTAAATGTTTAAGAATCTGCGCTTGCTTCCGTCCCCAACTTTGAACCGTGACACTTAGCTGTTAACAAATGGCTTAAGGTATATTATTTTTGATTTTTGTGGAACCAAGCACAACAGCACCACCACAGGGAGTAAGATATAAGTACTTATAATTGTATGAAGAAGCAAGGCTGGTGCTGATTTCTTTCTAGCCCAGACTGTAGATCCATGCGCACAGAGTGAAACAACTTCTAGATTTGATCTCCATTTAATTATTATTTGCCATTGATGAGAGATAATGGTATAATGCATTAACATTTCATTGTTGAGCTATTAACAGATATTACATTTTAGCCTTCCCATCTAATATCACTGGGCACCAGGGCACCAAAAATAATCTGTAGCAATATGTAATTAAAATAATGCCATCTCTCTTCACTAATACCCAGAGAACTAGAGTGTCCCAAAAGTCCCCATACATTGGGGACTATGTAAGACAGCACCATGTCGGTTGTGCCTTCCTCAGTGGGTGTTCGTGGACGTCCACTTCTCGGTCGGTCTACAACACTTCCAGTCTTTTTGAATTTGTTAATAAGTTTAGCAGCAGTGTGTGTGTGATGTGCTCGCCATGTTTCCTGTTAAAGTCCATCGCAACCTTCCCGATCCAGCCATGAGAATGATTTCAATACGTTCTTCTTTTGTCAAAGGCATTCTTAAAGGCTATCTGGAAAAAAAAAATTATATATATATATATATGTATATATGTATATATATATATATATATATATATATATATATATATATATATATTATTATATTATATATTATATATTATATATATATATATATATATATATATATATATATATATATATATATATATATATATAATACAAACTAAGTATGAAATATTTTGGAAGACATTTGGCTAAAAAGTGTTAATATCCCCTATGTATGGAGACTTTTGGGACACCCTGTATTCAAATAATACAAATAAGAATGATCACAGAACACATTAAAATCAAACTGCTGGAAGTTTATCAAGCATTACACAAGACAAAAAAATAATAATTTGAATATTTTCTATACATTTGTCCTCTTAGTATCATGCAGTGACTGTAATCAGTAGTGATTAATCAGCAGCCTACAATCTCACCATGCCTCACATCCTAAGAAATGGGGTTCCATTTAAAATAACAGCCAGCTGCGATGAATCAATGCCAGATTTCATAACTGTCCATGATTCATAAATATATGTAATTAACAGAGTGGATGTGCAGTACATTCCATCAGAAAGTTCCCATCAGTGATCCTTCATGACTTGTCATGTAAGATGGTGGTCTTCCCTTTACACCAGAGATATTTACATTGTAAGACATGCAAATGCAATAAATGTGACATATTGCTTTGATATTTAGAACAAATCTGAAAAAAAGACTACCACACCTCTTACAGAAACAGTGGAAGGTTTTATAAATACAACACAATGAAATCAGTATAGAGGAACTAACGGTATTGCAGTTTATGCCGTTTTCCCTTTTTTGTAATTGCTGTAATCACTTAATCTTAATGCCACTATGTTTCTTTATGACAGGCTTTATTAGGTGATCTACAATATTTCCATTCACATCTGCTTTGCTATTCTTCAATGCCTCCCTTCATAAAAAATAATTCAATAAAAGCTAACCATGCCAAACCAGCTTTCATAACTATCCATGACAAACTTAAATGCAATTAACACTGGACTTAGAGCCTCAAGTCACAACCATAAAACTGTAAACTGAACTGCAAGCACTGCTTAATTACTTGCCAACTGTGTCGTTGTAGAAAATAGCCAGCTATAAAACAGGAAAGAATGATCATTTCTGTCTTTAGTGGGCAAAAATCCTATCAGTCACGCTGCAGAAAGCTGCACTGGAACTGCACACAAGGGAAGAAAAATTGTGCATTACAAAAAGTTTCTTGGAAAAACATGGGATTTTTAATCTTCCTTAATTTGAGCAAAAGGACAAGCATCATGATGTAAATTTGTGTTCTGGATATTAAACTCAGAAATGGTGATAAAAAAAATCTCAAAAACAAATCAGGAAAGTTTCTCTGACTCAGAGGTGACCCTCCTGGGATTCAAGCGAAATGCAACGGTACATCAACACAACAAACATTTCTTATTTTAATCAACAACTTTGCTGTCCTGATGAAGAACAAGAGAGAACAAGAGCAGGGCTATTGATGGATGTGCAAAATCTCCAGGGATAGAAATGTGAGGCTCTCTGAGACGTGTGTGAGCAGGCATAAGGGAATAAGTGATAGATTGGAAAGCTAATACATGATGCTTTTGTTTTTTACATGCAAATGTAGGACTGCAATAATTAAGACATGACCTACTCAAAAGAACAATTATGGCTCTGGTGGGATAAACAAACGTATGGTTAAAACTGTAGGAAAAAGACAAGTGCATTACAAGACCAAACAGCAGCCACCATTTACAAAACTGGTAAAGAGAAATTACACATCATTTCACTAAAACAGCATGAATGCGTATGGTTTTTAGTTTATTAATGAAGTATTTTATGAGGTTTATACAACTCACACAGTATATTTAACAAATCCATCCATCCTTCCATCCTTCCATCCATCCTGTGACGATACGGCCAGCAGATGGCACTGTGGCTCGTCTTCGGATGAGTCACATGACTTTTTTTTGGTTCGCTCGCTTTCGGCTGAGCACTTATTGAAGTGACTTTCATTTGCCACAGGTGTCTATGTTTTGAGTTTGATTATGTTTGGGATTCAAACGCCTTGGTTACTGAGCACGGGGCTCAGTACTGTATAGTTTATATAGTTATATTGGTTGTAGTTTTGCATTGGTCGTAGCGTTTGTTTCCATGCCTCGAATGTTCTCGTTTCCCTGTGAAGACCGCGTTTACTTTGGTTTTGTGTTTTATGTTTAATAAAGACTTTTGATCTACACCTGCATCCGCCTCCAGTCCCCGATACGTTACAGAATACTGAGCCTAACACGGAAGCAGCAGATCAGGCAGAAGATGAGCGTGGAGTTGGACCGAGTGTTCTGGGAGAAGCAAAGTGCACTGGACGAAGCACTGCCGCGGCTCACTCACCAGATCGCGCAACAAAGACTGCTGCAGCGAGCCGGTCCATGCGCCACGCCACCATCCGCGTCGTTTGGGGAGTGCAACCAACAGCTCAGTGAGGAACTTGCTTGGCTCAAGCACATGATCGCTGAACAGAGACAGCTGCAAGCTGTGCTACGCGCCATGCCACCCCCCGCGCCCTTTACCCCGTTCCCCGCCACCGGAGAACCACACCGTGCAACGCAGCCAGCAAAGCGGCCGGAACATCTGGGGCTTCCCACCGCAGAGGAACTGTACAGCGCCATGCAGCCAGCAAAGTGGCCTGAGTATCTGGGGCTTCCCACTGCAGGGGAATTGCACCACGCCGCGCAGTCCAGAGGTGAAGGCTGGCCCAGAAATTTTTTGGGAGGGGGCAACGAAGACAGCAGAGCTCCAGCCTGAGGCCTACGGGGAGGCCTCAGCTGTGGAGCTCCCGCCTGAGGTCAACAGGGCGACCTCAGAGCTACAGCTTGAGGCCTACGGGGAGGTCTCAGCTGTGGAGCCCCGGCCTGAGGGTAACATGGTGACCTCAGGGCTGCAGCTTGAGGCCTACGGGGAGGTCTCTGCGGGGGAGCTCCCGACAGCCGAGGAAGCTGTCCTGCTGTCCAGCCCAGCCGAGGAGGTCGTCCCGCTGCCCTGCACAGCCGAGGGATCTGTCCTGCTGTCCAGCCCAGCCGAGGAGGCAGTCCCACTGCCCTGCCCGGCCGCCCAGCCCTCCAGTCCCGCTGGGGATGCCGCCCAGCCCTCCAGTCCCGCTGGGGACGCCGCCCAGCCTTCCAGTGCCAGTGCCGCCGGGGGCGGTGCCCTACATTCCAGAGCCGCCGGGGGCGGCGCCCAGCATTCTCATGCCGCCGGGGGTGGTGCCCTGACTTTCAACCCCGGTGGGGGTACTGCTCCGCCCATCTGCTGTCCGACGGAGGCTGACTTGCTTTCTGTGGCAGCGAGAGACAGTTCGTACAGGGGCCCAGGACCTCCGTTGGAGGGGGTTTCTTGGTGCTCTGGGAGGAGCACCGTTTGGAGGGGTGTTCTGTGACGATACGGCCAGCAGATGCCACTGTGGCTCGTCTTCGGATGAGTCACATGACTTTGTTTTGGTTCGCTCGCTTTCGGCTGAGCACTTATTGAAGTGACTTTCATTTGCCACAGGTGTCTATGTTTTGAGTTTGATTATGTTTGGGATTTAAACGCCTTGGTTACTGAGCACGGGGCTCAGTACTGTATAGTTTATATAGTTATATTGGTTGTAGTTTTGTATTGGTCGTAGCGTTTGTTTCCATGCCTCGAATGTTCTCGTTTCCCGGTGAAGACCGCGTTTACTTTGGTTTTGTGTTTTATGTTTAATAAAGACTTTTGATCTGCACCTGCATCTGCCTCCAGTCCCCGATACGTTACACATCCATCCAACCATCCATCCATTTAGCCATCCATCCATTCATCTATACTGCAGCAGTACTGCAACACCAACAATGATGATTTTTAAATTTAATTCATGAACAACATGAATTAAAGACAAAACCATGCAGCTTCCTGACTGTTACACGGTCACACAACAGATTCTATCCATAAATGCTTCACCATGTCAACAATTTTTCTTTGTTAATTAAGGTTTAATTTTAACTGTTTAAGTTATATCAGTATCTGCCAAAGAAGTATCTATCTAAGTTGTTACTATAGAAACAATACTATATTAGAAAAAGCACATTAATATGATGCCTGTGATTTGTCTTGCAGTCGGAAATAGTGTCTGAGCCATGCTGTAATAGAAAATTAATCAACACCTTCTGACCAATCAGAATCGATGATTCAACAGCTCTGTGACAGGTTGTTACAGATTTACTACTAGGCACATGAAAGAGCACGAAATATTGGAAAGATGCATCTTTAGTGTACGGTAACTGTGCATGCCTTTATATATGATAATAAATAGGACACCAGATATGAGTTTCAGCCTACTACAACTCAAACTGTAAAAACACAAACAGACTCTAAACAGAGATACATTACATATAATATTATTTGCCTATTAAGTTTCACAAATCACAAAGACCAAATTAGAAGTTAATAAATCTGTCAATTGACTGAACATTTTGTATTTTGTACTGAAGAACTAAATAAACTGTAAAGTCCATTCCCTCAAAATAAAATTAAACACTGAAATATTCAAGGTGTAAACAAGCACTAACAAAACTGGGATAGAGAGAAACATCCTCTTTACCTTAGGAATATCATGGAAAACAAAAACACAGCAGGCTAACTACTAAATCAGTGCTAACTGCAAATTTCTGTGTACTTCACCATGTTTAGCTAGAATTGCTCTGAATCTAGTAAGAAGTATCAATATTTTGAGCATTAGTGCTACGGAGAAGTTGCAAAACAGATTATAGATAACAGATTTTTATTTTATCAATTTCCCCCCATCTATAGCCAATAATGGCCAGCTGCTAGAGAGCTAATGTTATAAGTTTCTGTCTGTACCACTGCTGAATAAAAGATGACTCTCAGCATCTTATTTTTCATGCCAGGTTCACTCAGAAATTAATCTAAACTTAACCCATGCTTTCAACTGTGGCCTCCATTTTCTTCCATTTCCATCATTTTAACAAATAAACAGAAACAGAACTAAACAGAAAAACTGTCTAATTCAAATGCATCAAAATGACACAAAAAGCACAAAAAGTCTAGACACAGACTAGTATTGTATCATACAGGACAAGAGCACAGCTGAAAAGATAAAGTTATCAAAAATAAAGTAAGATAAGAGGGCAGATAGTTCACACTCGGCAATGTGTTTCTCACCTGTTTCCAGGTTCACTGATTTGACACTCTGCAGGTGTCAATATGGAACAGTACTTGAGCCAGCTAGTGTGAACTACATACACCCTGGTATTTCCACACAAATACAGGGCTTCAGGTTCCTTCAGTCATTCAAGGAGCCATTAAATACGTGTAAATTTAAAGCAAATGCATGTAATATAGAAAATGTATTTAGATTTTTTTTTACCCACGTACAATAAAACCTAAATGAAACAAGCCTTTAAAAATTGGGAAAAATTCAGTTTTGGGTGTTTTCATTCTAGTTTTCTCAACTGTGTTTTCCAGAGTCATTATCATTATATGTCCTTTCAGACACTCTTCTTATTGAGTTACTTTGTTGCTTCTCTTCAGAATATTTACCAGAAGAATTATTTTTTAGAACCTGTGTCTAAATTTGAGAAACTTTTTGGGTAGACATACCAATGTTTGCTAAAATTCCAAAATATGTTCCAAATGGTAAACAACCATGTTGTGCAACATACCTTACCAGGCAATTCCAGATAGTACAAACAAATAGGGCAAATGCCATAGTTTATTAAGACTGAGGATCACTCAGAATGTTAATATTGCTTCATACTGAAGACTAGATTCACTCAATTTTATTCATTTGAAGCTGGAAATCACTCACATGCTAATACTGTTATACAGTGGTGCTTCAAAGTTTGTGAATCCTTTAGCATTTTCCATATTTCTGCATAAATATGACATAAAACATCAGATTTTCACACAAGCCCTAAACGTAGATGAAGAGAACCCAATTAAACAAATGAGACAACAACATTATACTTGGTCATTTATTTATTGAGGAAAATAATCCAATATTACATATCTGTGAGTGGCAAAAGTATGTGAACCTTTTCTTTCAGTATCTGGCCCCCTTGTGCAGCAATAACTGCAACTAAACGTTTCCCATAACTGTTTATTAGTCCTGAACATCTACTTGGAGGAATTTTAGCCCATTCCTCTGGGATGTTGGTGGGTCTCCTCACACTGCTTGCTTCAGGTCCTTCCACAACACTGACTTGGTCATTCCAAAACATTAACTTTATTCTTCTTTAACCATTTTTTGGTAGAAGGACTTAGGGTCGTTGTCTTGCTGTATGACCCACTTTCTCTTGAGATTCAGTTCACAGTCAGGTGTCCTGACATTTTCCTTTAGAATTCGCTGGTATACTTCAAAATTAATTGTTCCATCACTGATGGCGAGCCGTCCACACCCAGATACAGCAAAATTCATGATACTACCACCACCATGTTTCACGGATGGGATAAGGTTCTTGTGCTGGAATGCAGTGTTTTCCTTTCTCCAAACATAACACTCCTCATTTAAACCAAAAAATTCTGTTTTGGTCTCATCCATCCACAAAACATTTCCCAATAGCCTTCTGGCTTGTCCAAGTGATCTTTAACAAATGCAGATGGACAGCAATGTTCTTTTTGGAGAGCAGTGGTTTTCGCCTTGCAACCCTGCCATGCACACCATTGTTGCTCAGTGTTTTCCTGATGGTGGACTCATGAACATTAACATTAGCCAATGTGAGAGAGGCCTTTAGTTGCTTAGAAGTGACCCTGGGTTCCTTTGTGATCTCGTGGACTATTGCACGTCTTGCTCTTGGAGTGATCTTTGTTGGTCGACCACTCCTGGGGAGGGTAACAATGGTCTTGAATTTCCTCAATTTGTACACTGTGTGACTTAGTGGAGTCCAAACTCTTTAGAGATGGTTTTCTAACTTTTTCCAGCCTGATGAGCATCAACAACTCTTTTTCTGAGGTCCTCAAAAATCTCCTTTGTTTGTGCCATGATAGACTTCCACAAACATTTGTTGTGATAGATCCCTGTTCTTTAAATAAAACAGGGTGTTTACTCACACCTGATTGTCATCCCATTGATTGAAAACACCTGACCAATTTCACCTTCAAATTAACTACTAATCCCAGAGGGTGACATACTTTTGCCACTCATAGATATGAACATTGGATCATTTTCCTCAATCAATAAGTGACTAAGTATACTATTTTTGTCTTATTTGTTTAATGGGGTTCTCTTTGTCTACTTTCAGGACATATTCATACAGAAATATTAAAAATTCTAAAGGGTTCTAAAACTTTCAGGCACCACTGTATACTGAGGAGAAAAATTACTTAAAAGACTTAATACTTGTCTCTTCTGTTGGTGAACATTACTCAGGATACTGTTACTGTACGCTATTGAGCATAAGAACTAAGGATAAGAATATTAATAATGTATTGTACTGAGGGTGAGGATCACTTGAACTCACCAGTGAAAAAGGCATTTAGTAGAAGAAAGCAACTACTGATCTTCATTCAGGTATGCTTGTGCAATCATATTCTTTACCCAGTGGGCTAGCCTGTCTTTAGAAAGTCTACTTATGGTACCCAATGAACACGATCAAGTGGTCCGTGAGCCGAAAGCTGGCCATCACTTCCACATAGTGCTTCAGACATTCTAACTTGTATGAGCAGACATACTTATTGATATACTGCAGCATCAACATCTATGGCACTAATGCTGGGTTCAGCCACAGCATGACATGATTGAACGCCTGTTCTCAAAGCATTCACTACATGCTGACCGATAATGCAAATAATTGCATTACTACTCATCTAAGCCATAGTGATGCCTAGTAAAATATATTTTTTTACAAGTAATTCCAGATCCCTTTGTGAGATCATTGTTTTGCGTGAATATGGGAAACATTTCACACCTTTAAGAAACGTTTTGAGTGGTTTCTTAAGGGAAAACCTTCAATCTGTCCCCTGTGCACAGACAGTACTGCCATGGTTTTAGGGTAGACCTAGAAGAGGCTCCAAGACATTGTTTAGAGTGCAAGAGAAAGGGTTTAATCTTAGTGTTTCGCACTATAGTGAAAAAAAAAAAACATTCCACTTGCCTTTAAACAACCAGTAGATGGAGACTGGCTTGAAAATATGAGAAAAATTAATTCTGTTCAGTTTATCATTGCAACACACAACAGCTTTATAAACAGAAAAAAATTCTGAAAAAGTTGGAACAGTATGGAAAATTCTAAAAAAAAAAAATCAAAGAGGATAGAAGTTAAGGCTTTACTATGCAAAGCAGAAGCCATACATCAACACTGTCCAGAAGCGCCACCGACTTTTCATCTGAGATGGACGGTAGCACAGTGGAATCGTGTTTGGAAGTCTGAAGAGTCAACATTTCAAATAGTTTTTGGACTAAACAGCCGTCGTGGTCTCTGGGCCAAAGAGGAAAAGGACCATCCAAGCTGTTATCAGCGTCAGGTCCAAAACCAGCGTCTGTCATGGTATGGGGGTGTGTCAGTGCCTATGGCATGGGTAACTTGCACATCTGTGAGGGCATCATTAATGCAGAAAGATATGTACACATTTTCGAGCAACATATGCTGCCATCCAGAGCAGGACAACACCGAACCACATTCTGCCCAGACTACAAGCACATGGTTGTGTAAGCAGAGTGCGGGTGCTAGCATGGCCTGCATGCAGTCCTGACCTGTCTGAGAATGTGTGGTGCGTTATGAAGTGCAAAATAAGGTAATGAAGGCCCTGTACCGGTGCGCAGTTGAAGAAATGCATAATGGATGAATGGGGGAAAATTTCATTTGCTAAACTTAACCAACTGGTGTCTTCAATCAGCGCCCAAACACATAATAAGTGTTATTAAAAGAAAAGGTGATGTTACACAGTGGTAAACAGTGGACTGGCCCAACTTTTTTGGAGTGTGTTGCAGTCATCAGATTTGAAATGAGTGTATATTTTCAGAAATGAATTCAATTCACGAAGTAAAACATCAAATAATGTGTTAATGTGTTTTCAATATAGTACAGGAGGAATAGAATTTTCAAATAACTCTTTTTATTAGGTTTTTTTTTTTTTTTTGCATTTTCCATACTGTCCCAACTTTTTTGGAATTGGGGTTGTATAAGCTCTACAGTCTCTACAATAAGCTCTATACTATAAGCTGTCATACAATAAGAAATTTCTCAATTTTATTCCATTGCATTTAATCTAATGTTTTCTTTCGTATTTCATATCATTCTTATCACAATGGAGGCTTGTACGGTCTTTTACAAGACTACATGCACATTATGGCTGATCCTGGAAAGATTCCTTCTTAACCCTTATCCACATCTGCAATCCAATAACCCATCTGCTTTCTAACGCTAAACCTCAGGCAGCATCACAACTCTGGTGACAACCGTTTCTAATAGAGCAAATATAATGGCACACATCTCACCATAAACACACCGGCGTAATAGCTGACAGAAGTGGAGCATTCTGCCTTTTTGCACTCTAATGACGCTTTAATGACTTTGAAAAGCCTGTTTCATTTCTATATACAGAATGAAGAATGAATAACTGACACTTGCTAATTTGATTCATTGAATTATTATGATTATAATTCATCAAGAAACATTGTTTGGTTGATTACTAAATTCGACTAATGAATTACTGGAATTATATATTAGCTGTTTCAATTGTTTTACAGTTTGCTTTAAGCGCAGGCATGTCACGACTTGGGAGACTTCATTTTCACCATGCACACACATCTTTTAAGGGGGTTAACGGGGAATGTGTGGTTACAAGCAGACAAGCAGGTAAAGAGAGGAATTTGGAGAAATTTGGACAAATTACTTGGATTATTGAATTCTCGCAACACATTATGCTCTTTGTATTCACAAGTACTTCATCCTTATGTGCTATTTTTAAGTTAGTAGCCCCTATAATTGTGTAATTAACCTGCCAATTTACAAAATATGATATTTGTTTCATATCGAGCCATACAAGATGTCCGAATGGGGGTTACGTGCTTCCCGTTTTTGCCGCATAGCTCAGCAAGGCCTCAGACTACAAAACAGTTTGAGATGCATTAACGCAGCTAAGACAGGTTTCTTAACTGCTGTTTCTCCTTTTAAAAATGTTAATTGGAGACAAGCACAGCTCTTTCAGCTCTGAGCATCAAATGCTTATGAAACATGTCTTCCATTAGTGAAATCAAGTGTATCTATTGAGTACACTACAAAGCAAATTGCTGCACCGTCTTCCACAGTCATGCCTGGTTCCCCATAGACCGCAGAGCAGCGGAGTGAGAGAGCAGTGTATTTGTGTGTGTGTGTGTGTGTGTGTGTGTGTGTGTGAGTTCAGTACGGCTTGGGCTGCTATGGAAACTGCATGACGCAAGAGCTGCTTCTGCAGAGGCGAGAGGACATGTTCACAACTTCCAACTCTGCTCTGACAAAACGGCTCACATTTTGGTTTGTAAAAAACCCCCCACAGAGGTATGTTTTTGCTCCGGTTAACAGGGAGAGGATATTTCATATTTTCAGCAGGAAATGTCTAGAGGCAAGACACAATAATCGATTTATTATAATAAGCCTTGTCATGAAATGCTATAAACTGTAACAAAGATTCGATTAAAGTTTCCAATCAGATTCTTTTATTATTATTATTATTATTTGATGGCATGGTTTAATGTCTTCTCAGAGGAAATATGCAGCATTTGATGGTAAATGCATATTAAAAATGGATATGGATCCACCATGTCATGTAGTAATTATTGAAATGGTTACCTAGGCAACCACTGCTTCAAGGAAGCATGTACAGTATCATATAATTTTTTTTTTTTTAATAAATCTTAGTGTATTTCACTTCTGGAAGTTGTTTTATCATTTTTATTAAGAAATCCTATAATTTTTTATACTGAAAATAACTAGAAGAACAGTATAGCCCTTAATAACAATTGTGGTAAATTAAATGAAACATATATATATATATATATATATATATATATATATATATATATATATATATATATATAACAATATTGTAAGATTAAAAATGTTGTCATTTTGTACTGTGTTTGGAATATATTACACATTTTTATACCTGAAATATTTCTTTCATCTTTAGTACAAGAATAAGATTCATATATATGTATACGGTAAAAGCGGACTGGATATGGCAGGGTTTATATATAGTTGCAATCAAAATTATTCAAACCCAATTGCAAATCAGGTTTATTATCAAAATGTACAGACTTTCAGATGTTTGCAACGAACAAATCAAACAAAAGCAATTGAAATAGTTCAACACAACAGATGCTTCAAGTGGTTTCCCCAAATTCAACTATACACGCACGCACACACACACACACACACACACACACACACACACACACACACACAAATATATACAGTGGGGGAAATAAGTATTGAATGCATCAACATGTATTTCAGTAAATATACTTCCAATAAGGTTATTCACATGAAATTCTCACCAGACATCAGAAACTCAAGAAATCTGGAAATATAAACAATTCACAACATTAAAGTCACATGTGTAAAGTTATATGTAATAAAGTGGAATGACACAGGAAAAAAGTATTGAACACGCTAAGAAAAAGCAGTTCTCCAAGGCAAGGTAAGGCAAGGAACCAGCTGAAATCCGTAAGTATGAAATACCTCCTGTGCAAATTAATATCAGCTGGGTTAGTAAATTGATGGTCTATAAAAAGGATTTTCGTTACCAAGGTGTCACACAAGAAACATCTCATGATGGGTAAAAGCAAAGAACTCTCCCAAGACCTGTGGAACCTTATTGTTGTGAAACATATTGATGGAATCGGATACAGATGTATTTCAAAACTTCTGAATCCTCCAATAAGCACCAATTGGGTCATTATCTGCAAGTGGAATGAAAATCACTCCGTCATCAACTGGCCATGTACCGGAGCTCCTCGCAAGATTTCTGACCAGGGAGTCAGAAGAATAGTTAGAAGAGTGGCCCAAGAGCCAAGGGCCACTCGGAAAGAGCTCCAGAAACACATGGAGGCAGCAGGTGCCATCGTCACAGAGAAAACAATAGGCAATACACTCCACTGCTCACGCTCACCCCGCAAGACTCCATTATTAAAGAAAAGGCATGTCCAAGCTCGTTTAAAGTTTGCTACAACTCATTTGGACAAGCCCATGAAATACTGGGAGAGTGTAGTCTGGTCAGACGAGAGCAAAATTGAACTTTTTGGCTGTTATACTACACACCATGTTTGGAGAAGAAATGGCACTGCACATCACCCTAAAAACACTGTACCAACAGTGAAGTTTGGAGGCGGAAGGATCATGGTGTGGGGCTGTTTTTCATCACATGGTACTGGCAGACTTCATTACTTATATGTAATGTCTACTAAATTAAATTACACCAAAGGGGGGGGGGGCATCTGAACAGATTTTTACACTGTTAACATGTTACACTTTAAAACATAAAACCAAAACATAAAATCAACTGCTTCCAATCAAATTTTATTTTAATTCATAAAATATTGATTCATTTTATGTATTGTATTATTGTATTGAGTTGTTTGAATTGTATTGTAATGTATAAAAAAAAAAATCTCAAAATTGTATTGTGACAGTTTATCATTATATCAATATTATATCTGTCAAGCAAGTGCCAGAGTCCACCAGAAACTCCACCTCCCAGAACACACCGCAGCCTACAAACATGGCCGCCATGTACTACAATCCCCAGTGCAACACTTTCACACACATTCACAGTCACCTGAGTTCTAACTATGCACACCTATTCCCTATCATACTCTCTCTCTCTCTCTCTCTCTCTCTCTCTCACACACACACACACACCCTATAAATATGGACCCTCACTAAGTAAATACCGCTCACTGTATGTTTACCTGACTTACCAAGCCTTACATATTGTGTCTTGCTGGTCTGGTTTTTGATCTTGCCTTGCTGTTGAGATTTTGGATTTGCCTACATCATTCTGCTTGCTCATCACCTGATTTTCTGCCGGTCCCTGTTTATGGTTTTTGCTTCATGTTTTGGAATTGACAGTTTCTTGTTAAATAAAAATCTAACCTGCAACTGCATTCGTCTCCATCGCATGACAATATCATTGTATTGTCCAGCCCTATCAACTACCCCTCAGTATCTAGGACTATAAGTGGAAGGTAGTCTGTGTTGATTTACCTCAGGTGAGTGGGGTCAGAGGAGAACCTCTCTGATGGACCAGAAACACTTCACAGCACAGAATTACATAAATGTTACAGACATGATTCCATCATTTTAAAACTTTTATATTGGTCAATACACACTATTAAATGCATTACAGATCTTATAGATAGGCAATGTCTAATGTTTTTATGACTTAAAAAACAGTCATTTAAGGGGCTCTCTAACTGCAATAGCGGTAAAATCTGCCCAACCAGTTAATAGTTTGGACATAACTGCCATGCAGAACTGCCATTAAAGTTTTTTCCTCCAATTTCATTCTTCCCTGCACATTTTTTTAATCCTCAATGATCACAAAAGCTCAAGCACAGCTCAAACTCTCTCTCTCAGCATGCGGTTACAGATAATAAGAAGGAGGAACACACAAATCACACTCTGGGGCTTTTAGAAATTTAAATTCTCACAACAAAAGCAAAAGGTACAAAGAAACAAAGCAGAACCAAGGCTCAATAGTAACTTTGCTACACATAGCAATCAGGCACCAGGTGAAACTAAGATGATATAATTACATGTTGCAGCTGCGAATTCCAACGACAGCTTCCTTATTCATCAATTTAATTTTTTTGGTCCAGCTGCAGTATATTATCAAACACATGTCTGGCCTTGCATGTAAATTTAAGCATAGCATTTTAACAGTCTGAACTACGCTTGATTGAATAGTTACAACCAGTACCATTAATAAGTATAGCAAATAGAGTAGCATAAGTATTAGCAATAACAATAGCAAATAACACTGATAATCCCAGTTGTGCACACAGGAAGCTTGTACTCAAAGACAAATAATGAGGTTTAGTGACATGTCATTTGTAAATATGAATCAGTATGAGCAAATGTAGATCTTTATCAGCTCATTACATACAAGAGGCATTATAAACCACTGACCAAGATGCTGAGTTCTGAACAGATGAACCACACATCTAGCTATTCAAAGACCCTTAAACATCACTGTTTCATTTTTGGAGGTTATTATACAGTATACTTTCATTCCCACACTAGAATGCTGTATGTAATTTTATTCATTTTGGTAGCTTGCTTTTCAGTGTTTGATTCAGTTCTTTCAGCATTTATTTTATGAACTACTGATATTTGTAATAGTTCAGGATGGAAACTTGGCTCACCTGTATTTATAAATCAAGTTTTAATCTGACCTATTGAAATTCTAAAATGAATAATAACCTTGCTATAGAACAGAGTTGATATACCTGCAGGTGAGGTGGGAAAATCATTTAGTTTTCTACCTGATTATGGACTTAAACACCTTTATAAAACACTGTGCACATCCATAACTGTCTTTATTTGAAGTAACCTCAGACAAAAGCATGTACCCCTACCCTTAGTTGAGGCCAAAAGTTTACATACACCGTGGCTAATTTTTCACAACGCCACACAATTCATGCTACCACACATTACCTTTATTGAGTCAATTAGAGAATCTATTTTATTTCCATAATCGGTCATTCCAAAATAATAGTTTAAGTAATAGATTTATTTCAGCTTTCATTTATTATATTAGATGCTCGGTGGGCCAAAAGTTTGCATACACTTTGTTAATGCCATGTCTTGGCAAACCAGTGACTCCATTTCCCAGAATGCACCACAAACATGGCCAACGAAAACAACTCCCAAACCTACACAATGTCACGTCACCTTCTCTTGAGAACTAATCAGAGACACCTGTTCCCAATTACAAGCGCAATCACACCACACTACTTAAGAGACTCTCACAGACGTTGCAAAGTATACACGCAGGTATATTTTGTCTCTGCTGTTATGAAGACGTTGACTTTGAGCCTTGCCTTGTTTGGACTGATTGCCTGACCTCTGCTTGTCTTTTTTATTGATTTCTGCTTGATCCCTTGGACTTGTTTATTTTATTAAACTGCCATACTTGCTCTTGCTTCCATCTCAGCCTCCATTATGTGACAGTTAATATTTGGTGCCATTGCTTAACTTGAAGTAAATGCTTAGGGTGGTGGTCACCAACCCTGTTCCTGGAGATCTACCTTGCCGCAGGTTTCATCTTCAACCAAAATTTAATATACCTGTTTAAGTTGGTCAAGAACTTCTTAAGGCGATGGTGGGCACGATTATGGTTGGAGCTAAAGTCTTCAGGAAGGTAAAGTAGATCTCCAGGAACAGGGTTGGTGACGAACTGACTTCGGATAACCTTCCAAAAGCTTCTCACAATACAAAACGGAATTTTTGCCCATTACTCCTGACAGAACTGGTGCAACTCAGGTGGCTTTGTGGGCCTCTTTGCTCAGACATGCTTTTTCCGTTCAGTCCACAATGTTCTATGGTATTCAGGTCAGGGCTTTGTGATGGCCACTCAAATACTTTCAGCCATTTTGTTACAACTTGGAGCTATATGCTTAGGAGCTTTATGCTTGTTCTGCTGGAAGACTTGGTTGCAATCAAGTCTTACACTTCTGACTGATGTCTTGAGGTTTTGCTTCAGTATTTCAAGAAAATTCTCCTTCCTCATGATTCCATCTATTTTCTAAAGTGCACCTACTCCTTTTGCTGCAAAACACCTCCACAACATGATGCTGCCACCCCCATACATAACAGTTGGGATGTGTTCTTCCGATTAAAAGCCTCACCCCCTTTTTCCTCCATAAATAATGCTGATAATTATGACCAAAGAGTTCCATTTTTATTTAATCAAAGCAGAGAACACTCCTCCAAAAGGGTGGGTCTTTTGTCTAGGTGATCACCTGCAAACTTTAGTCTGGCTTTATCTGTCTTGGAATAGGGGCTTCTTCCTTGTGTGGCAGTCTTTCAGGCCATGGTGATGTAGGCCTTGTTTAATGGTGGATGTACATACAGTGCTCTCCACTAATATTGGCACCTTTTGTAAATATGAGCAAAGAAGGCTGTGAAAAATTGTCCTTATTATTTAATGTTTTGATTTTTTGTTCAAAAAATCACAAAAATACTCTGCTCTCATGGATATCATAACAAAACACATAACATAAAACACAGATTTATCAAAAAAAATCTTTAAATATAGGTGTGCAACAATTATTGGCACCCTTTTTGTCAATACTTTTGTGTTCAAACTCAACCAATAAAATTCAGATTGCAAAATTCAACACAAAAAAATTCAAGTTTAACATCCAGGCTATTCAGAGGTAAGCAAAGGCAATCGAGTCTGGAGCATGGTGAGCCATTTTGTATCTCCTGCTAATAAATGCCTCTGTCTTTCTGGAGGGTGTACCTATCTCACAATATCAACAGATCACTGCAAAAGCAGAAAAAAAATACAAATGTGTGGTTCTCAACCTAATATATCTCATTGTTATGAATAGAATGGTCTTTCATTTTTAATATTAAAAATTCAATGGCTTTTTTAATTCAAACCTTTATGTAACTTTTTTTACTTCAATACATAGAGTTGGGATTCTCGATCCTGGACTCAGATTCGAGTCCAATTATGAATGAACTCTGACTTGTCACGCACTCAGGTAAATATGTACTCGAACTTGACACAGACTTGGACACTTTGGACTTGGTAATTTTTCCGAGTACAGTCGAGTCCACGTCAAGTGTAACATGAAAAGAAAGATAAAAAATAAATAACAACATAAACAGACATCCCACCTCTCCCGGAAGTTCCAGGAGTCTCCCATATACTGATAGCGGCTCCCTGACGGCCACAAATTATATGCAATATCCCAGAAATCGATTTTTTTGAGAGCGAGCGAGAGACCAGAGGGAGCAGAGAGCGAGTGACAAGAGTGAGAGAGTGACAGAGAGCGTATCCTGATTGTTCTCTCTTTCTGCTAGCTAGAACTATCAGTTTTCTTTGTGGGTGGGCTTTAAAGTCGACCTCTTTCTCTATTCAGTTCATCCATCAGTTCAGTGTACCACTGTAGTTTAGTATCACTGTAGTGTCATGCAGCGTCATGGCAGTGGCTCCAAAAAAAAAAAAATACAAAACGCACTTCAAATCAGACTACACCAAAGTGTACCCCTGCTTCATAGGGGTCAAAACCAACAACAGTTTTGCAAGTTTTCAACAGTGACTTGTCAATTGACCATGGTGGGTGAAATGACTATAAAAGACACATAAAAGACATGTTGAGGTAAGTTTAACAGGTGTCATTTGTTCATTAGGATAGCCAATGTTATTAAAAAGAAGCTGGCTAGCTGCTAAGGAGCTACTCTATTGATGTCCTACGTTATGAGGCCAAATTCCCTGTAGACTTGATTGAAGTTGTAATAGAATAAAGGCACAACATATATATATATGGGTTGCAGGGGTGGTGGAGCTACCTATCTGAAATGAGTTTTTGCAGGGTGGGATGTCAGCATAAAATTAAGATAACAAGAAATTAATGAATGTCTCCCTGGCACACTTGAAACGCGCGCACAGAAAGCCACAGAAATAAGTGGCTTATTACGCTTGGATGGTCAAATAAATACGCACACATCATGTCAAAATGCAGGTCTGGCGATATATTCATGGAAACACAGTCGGTTATGTCTTAAGTGAATGTAAACAGTTGGGGAAAAAATCAGAGGTGTGTCAATACAGTATATTGGATCTGTGCATTAGGTCTTAATAAACAGTCTAATAAACCTGCTGCTGTCTCTGTCATTAATGTTAATCAAACAACAAAAGACAAAATCACTCACTCACTCACTCCTTTGTCTGAATAACTTTAGTAAATTTATTAAGAATCACTGTATATATCATACAGTCAAGTCTATTTTATTTTACATTTAATTGCTTTATTCAATTTCCGTACTATTTTTTACTTGAATACTACTGATAGACCAACCTGAGAAATGTATCGTTATCATGAAATAAGGTTGTACTCATATCGCCCACCCCTAGGGCATTTGGTGATTCCAATCTTGAATTTCATGTAAAATAAATATCATAACAGCTGCTGATAGGGATTTTTTTAATTTTAGGAAATAAAAGGATTTTTTTTTTTTTTTTACAAGAACAGAGCTGTGTTCAGAAATGAGTTTGTTGTTATTTGTAGACAGATTAAAAGCAGTAATAAAGCATGACGCTTGTTGTTATGACATGCTACTAAATGTAACTCCACTCTGTACTCTCTCTAATGTAACTGTGGGGGAGAGGAATCATCAAGTAATTGAAATGTCAACTCGAACTGACATAATATAGTGTGATACAATAATAAAACAGGTTCATTTTTATTTTCATACACTTGTAATATAATAAAATTTCTGCATATACCTCTATAATCCCTTTTTTTCTTTGGAAACCATTTTTTGATAGGAAACTATTTGAGATGCTGATTACATGAAATAAAAATATTAAATGGCAATGGCAAGATGTAATAGTGGTATTTTTTGTTACATTTATGTTACCATTGGTTTGTGATGGTTAAAATATTAATTTAACAGCTGTGTTGCGTTTACGATTGCAATTTCAAATCTTTTTTCAATTTAATTACTTTCTGGACTCGGCCATTAAGAACTCGAACTTAAGTCCAAGTTGGCCCATTTTGGACTTGGACTCGATTGGTTAAAGACTCGGTCTCGACTCGGACTCGACAAAGGTGGACTCGGACCCAACACTATCCATACATGTGTGCTCCCATTAACATCTAATTATGACAATTGGCCGATCAGATCTCTGAAATATTCCATACAGTTCAAGAGAGAGTCAACTTGGTGTATGTAAACGTTTGACCCACTGGAAATCTGATACAGTGAATTAAGGCTGAAATAAATCTGCCTCTAATCGATTGTTTTAAAATTACCTCTAATGTGAACAATGTAGATACACTAATTATCTTACCCCCAAAAAAATGGTAACATGAAATGTGTGTAGTTGTTAAAAACTGAGACTGAATATCTTTAGTTTAGGTGTATGTAAACTTTTGGCCTGAAATGCAGTGCATGTTTCCTGTAAATTAGATGCATATGAGAGGACTAATGGGCAGCAGCTTGCATCCACACAGCGGAAACTGAGTCATCAATTACGCTCAAATGAACTCTTGTTTTGATGTTGTACAAAGGTTTCATGAATCAGACGATTTGTTCATGTCATTCTGTGCACTCAAATCTCCACTGTTTCTGCTATATGATTGTGTATGTTTGTGCGCCCTCACCTCAGCATACTATGTATTTCAGCTGTCGGTTCATGTGTCTTCGGTCTCTAAAATTTATCCAGGTATGTGGTTAAAAATGACGTATTTTCCTAAACAAGTAAACTTGTTTTGCCACTGATGAAGGTGTTTTTGTGTAAGAACTGCTGGTGACTATGAATTGCCTGACAATTTTCTCTCGCAACCCAATACCCATCCATACATCTCCTGGGACAATTTACCATTTGCTATGATGAATAGATCTCTATTAGTAAGTCAGGTTTCCTTTCATCGTCAAGTCTGCTTGAGTCACACCTCTCCTAAAGAAGTACAAGCTTGAACCCACTAATGTAACTAACTACAGACTGTTTCCTTCTATTTCTATCAAAGACTCTGGAACATGCTGTTCTTGCATAGCAAAATTCATACAATATCTTCAACAAAAGTTTCCAGGATGCCAACTAGTCTGGATACAAGACCATGCATTCTACAGAGGCAGGCACATTTTACAGTTACCGAAGCTTTACACAAAGCCAGAGAGAACTATATGTATGCCGTTATCATATTTTTTTGACCTGTCAGCTACTTTTACATTGTAAATCACTAGCTCTACAGGATCAATACTATCACAAAGCTTGGCCAGATTCAGTTTCATCACCTCACAGCCTTATTACTGGAGTCTCTCAAGGGTCAGTGCTTGGTTCACTCTTGTTCTCCATTCATACTAAATTGTTGCTCTCACTGATCGGATCTCATGTCTTCTCATTATTGATATGCTGCTGACACCAAACTTTTCCTTTCTTTTGTCTACATCCACCTCCCACGTTGCCCACAAGATATAGGACTGCCTTTCTCATATCTCTTCCTGGATGAAGACCTATCATCTGAAACTCAACCTTCACAGAACAGAGCTTATATACCTATCAGTAAAGAACTCCCTTTGGCTGGACCCATCAGTCCCCAATGACCACCCTGACAGTCCATCTGGCACACACAGCTGATCACAGTGATCACATCTCATTAACCCAATATTCAGTCCCCTCTGGAAGTATTGGAACAGCAAGTCCAATTCTATTTTTTTCGCTATACATTGACGACATTTGGATTTGAAATCAAAATATGAATATGAGACAACAGATAAGAATTTCAACATTTCCTCATATTTACATCTAGATGTGTTCAACAATTTAGAACTTTTTGTTTGAATCCACACCCCCCCCCCCCCGTGATCAAAAATATTGGAACACGTGACTGATTGATGTGCCCTGTTAAATTATTGTTTGAAGAATTACTTGCTCTGAATGTTTGTTTGAGCCCTATGTTTTTCCTGGAAAGACTGTGATTTTTGTTAAAAAGGATAAACCAACATGAAGACCAAAGAGCTGTCTATAGCAGAAAGGCAAGCCATTTTGAAGCTGAGAAAAGAAGGAAAATCTATCAGAGCCATTGCACAAGCATTGGGCATAGCCAATATAACAATTTGGAATGTCCTGTAAAAGAATGAAACCACTGGTGTACTAACAACCAGACATTGAACATTGAAACATTGTGAGAGCTATGAAGAAAAACCCAAACAAACAATTAATGACATCACCAACAACCTTCACAGGGCAGGGATGAAGCTATCCACTATTTGAAGAAGTGCAGAAACATAGAGGCCATACCACAAGATGCAAACCACTCATGAGCAGTAAGAATCAGAAATCCGGATTGGAATTTGCAAAGAAATACAGCGATAAACCACAAAAGTTCTAGAACCAAGAATAAGTAATGGAAAGGCCAACATGTGGAGAAATAAAGGATCTGCTCATGATCCAAAACACAGAGGCTCATCAGTCAAGAATGGTGGAGGTAGTGTCATGGCTTGGGCTTGCATGGCTGCTTCTGGAACAGGCTCACTAATCTTTATTGATGATGTAACTCATGATGGTACCAGCCGAGTGAATTCAGAAGTTTACAGTAACAGTTTGTCTGCCAATTTACAGAGAAATGCATCCAAATTAATTGGGATGGGAATTAATTGGGAAATTTATTATGCAGCAAGACAATGATCCAAAACACACTGCCAACTCAACAAAGGACTTTATCAGTGAGAAAAAGTGGAAGGTTTTAGCCCTTAACCCAATTCAGCATGCATTTCATTTCTCCTCCTGAAGAGGAGACTGAAGGGAGAAACCACCAGTATAGTCTTTTTTTCCTATACTGCAACTCTCTCCTTTCTTTTTTTCCTATACTGCAACTCTCTCCTTTCTGCTTTTTTTCCCTCTTCTCTACAAGATTCTGCTGTCTGCCTGAGACACAACCTCTCCATGTTCTCTCATGTGACCTCCATTCACAGCACTCGCTTTCTGTTGCAGCAAGAATCAAATTAGGACACTTGTTTTGGCATTCCAGGCAGATAAAGGTTCTGCCCCACATTATATGTACATATGGTTCAAAACTACATACCTGCCAACTCAGGTCTTCAACATCAAGGTATCTGGCATGTCCTTCTCTGATGTTTTAATATGCTCTTTATAGCACTGTTTCCTAGTTCCCTCTTCGCTCCAAACAGCCTTGTGTCTTTATTCCTTATGCAAAAGTCTAAAGATCTTTTCCTCTAGACAGTACCTATGAGAATGCCACATTTTGATTTTATTTTTTTTTTTTGTATTTATTATATTATTATTGGTGTGCTTAGGTTTTAAACGGTAATTTCTTCTTATCCTATAGACCACTCTAGCACTAGTAGTCTGGTCTTTCAGGTTATAAATCCTTACAGGTTCACTAGATGCTTTATAGAGCTGCACCTTCAAGTGTCTATACATCTGGTTACTCAAGGTAATGAATGTAAAATGTCATGCAAATATGCTAGGATAGCGCTATTAGCTTCTCAGAGCTACTCAATGGAAGAGTTTCTCAGCATTGCTAGGGTACCATTGTTGGGTCCTACAGCAAGGTCATTAGCCCACAAATGCTTGCACTGTAAGTTACTTTGAATAAACGTGAATAAATGTAAATGTGGGATATGTTAGTGTTGTCACATTCTGGATTATATTGCAAAAGGGATGGTATAATTGTTCGTTTGACTCCACAGTCAATACCCTTTTCTTTCATCATGCCAGCCTTCAAAAACAAAACAAGTGGCCAAAGTTACATGAAAATTTAGCACTGACTGGTTCAGACTATATATCAATATAACTGTACAGCAAATTTGATTTAAATTGGAGTAATTTTATTCATTTGTATGCAAAAAGAAAACATGGTTGCTATGGGCCACAAAATGGTTGCTGAATGTCTAAACCTTGTTGCTAAAGGCAACCTGGCAACAGGGCAACCACTGATGTTAAGCCTTGGTGTTGTAGAAACAGGCAGAGTAAATTTCTGAGTAAATTAAGTCTTTACATAATGGACACTTATATGGCAAATTAATTAAGTTAATTTAATATATTGCTTTCAATACAGTTACAACATTGTACTCTTCTTCTACATAATTGTATCTGATGAGAAAACATGCATGATCAGCTTTCTAATGACCACAGACACACTGCTGCAACTGTCTGATGACATGTAAGCCTTTACTGTCATCATAATGTGAGGAGAAATGCTAGAGGAAAAGTCAGTGTAAATGTGTAGAAAGAGTTCCATGACTGTAATATTTTTTACACAATAAAGTTATTTTTAAAAGTATGACGTTAGGCCACCATGACCCACCAGAACAGCTCTGGTGTCTTGGTATAGATTCTGCATTTCTCTGGATCTGCACTAGAGGGATGAACATCATTCTTCCAAAGGATACTTTAACACATCAGTCCAAAACCTCCCATAGATGTTCACTTGGGTTGAGATCTGGTGACTGCAAATTAGTTAATAAATCCTTACAGATTATATTCTTCTTTTGCAATATAATTTCAGCATTTTGCTTCCAGAACCTCTCTGTGGATTCAGGATGGGAATGTGTATATTTATAAATAAGGCTTTAATTACGTCTCACTCATTTCAGTTAAATCTGACTGATTTGTCGCCAAGCCGCTGAATCGGATTCATCAACTAGACTCAAATCAGATCTCATTTTACTGCCACACAACAGTTTCATGAAACCAGTTAATTTATTTGTCATTCTGTGCACTCAAATCTGCATTCGTTTCTACTTCAATTCAATTAATAAGAGTGAACGTTTTTAAACTGAGTGACATTTTGTTACATAAAATTACTGGTTGTACAGACAAAATTACTACACATTGGTCTGCGCTTCAAATAGCACTACACAGTATATCATTTGTTAATCCTTATTGCAGTATTGGACTTTGCAATCATGATATTGCAGAAGGCTGCAATATGTAAACGACTGCCCTGACCAATCAATAAACTGTGTGGTGAACAGTCTTGCCAATCTCAGCCAGTCTAGAGTAGGGCTGCTCTTGAAATTTGGATAAATCATGGCATTCACATGATGCAACAAACAGGCATTAAATGCATCTTTAACAAGGTCACATCAAGGATTTACTGACGAGTTTATAATACTGTATAGTATAAGGTATACTGAAAACTGAATATCAAAATCTAAAATAAATAAATCAAAATATACCTGAAAGCCATAGCCCTATTTTCCAGTATTAGGCAGATACGGTGAGCTTCACTGTGCCACACATTAGCATGCATATATATATATATATATATATATATATATATATATATATATAATTATTATTAAAAAATCTCTAGTAAATTGCAATTTTTAAAAAAAATTAATAGAACTGCTATCACAGAATATACTAGAATAAAATCATGAACTATATCATGCATTTATAATTAGTGCCAATTACATGTTAGGGGGCTTTCAAACTGGCAGTTTAATCTGAAACCGAGCACAGTTTGCATGAAAAACTGGTAATGTGAAAGCTGTCATGCGGACCGGGAAGCACACCAAGGTACCAAACTCAAGACTACCTGTAGTCTCTGTACCTGTAGTGGTTTGAGTTCGGTTTCACTGGAACTGTCCAGCGATTCCTGAGAATGTGAATGCAACTAGTACTCGGTCCGCACTTGTTCAGGAAGTAAAGTAACCTGCGTATGTGTTTTAGCAGATGATGACATCATAAGTTTCCGAGACAAACATTTACCAAGAGTGGCAGGGGAACGTTGTGGGACACAGAAGAGATCCACTTCTGCGCATAATATCTGCTGCACAACAATAACAAAAAAAAAAAAAAAAAAAATATGGTGAGTCACGTTGTGTTCTCCATGCAGGTTTGTGATGATGTAAGATGAAAGCAAATGCACAAGGGCTGGTGCACCAATGCTGCGGGGGGTGCTGGGAATAATTGCACTCGTATTTGGACTGCAGCAAACGTGCCCAGTGTGAAAACCAAGTTAATCATCGCTGATATCCAAATACACTTTCCAGTACTACTAACTATAGAAAAGATTGATAGTAACAATAAGGAAGAATAATACTGTGTGGCAAGAGCTATAGAAAAGATAGTTAAAAGGAGCTTTCTTTATTTTAGTTATAGAAGCCAATGGCATTATTGTGTCATGTGTCTGTCATAGAGATTTAAGATTGTTTAAAGTGGCTTGCTTTACTTTAGCTGTAGAAGAAAATGTCATTATTGTGTCATGTGCCTGTAATAGTGTTAAAAATTGTCAACCTATCGCATGGAATTTTAAGAATAAGTAAAAGCTTTAGAAACTAAAAGCTGCCATACAAAACATGAGCAATATGTCATTGCACATCAATAAAATATTCATAAGGCACTTCAGGGCAGTTTATGGTAACATGAGACTGTTGCATTGCACACAAACTGTTATAACAATGTGTCATAGTGTTTATAATACATTTTCTTGTGCAGTGATTTTCATGATGGGACATAAGACATTATATAGTCTGTGTTATAACAAATGTGTAACATCATTTGACTTAAGTCATACACTAGAGCACACTTTTCTATCAGCACATGAGAAGCTACAGTATAATGACATCAGCCATTATGTCTGCTATCATGACAATTACTGATAATGGTTACATAACACTTTTATATTCCTGGACATCAGCTGTTATGACAACCTATGACCATATGACATCACACACACATATGTCTGTGCCATAAGACACGGTTCAATAAAGTGTTACCTTTGTTTTTGTCTCACAACACCTTTAATTTTAAATATAGCATAGAGTGGCAATATGAGAAAATATCAGTATGTGAAGTACTCCACAATAAACAATGTAGATTATGATGTTTAGTTTTGCTTACAAAGCGGAAACTAAATAGTGGAAAGATATTATTAAAACTCCGAACTCAGAGATTCCTGTGCCTTCGGGGAGGCAGACTCTGCTGTGCCGCATCACTTCCCCCTGGCGTGCATTATTTTCATATAATAGCACGATCTGGAGTTTGTTATTCCACTTATACCACAGCCATTTGCCAAAGATTAAATTTTTTCACATATTAATGAATGACACCACACATTTTAGCAGTCAATAGTTAGATTTAATGTTATGGAACATCTGAGAGACGAGTTCTTGTTATCACTTACGTTATAGCTGTGGTAAATCCTCACCATCATTCCCTCAGCATCCTCTCTCTCTCTCCCTACTCTCTCTCTCACTGTCTCTCTCTCACTCACTGTCTCTCTCTCTCTCACTGTCCCTCTCTGTCGCACACACACACACACACAAAATGGAAAGCGTAACCGAGACTGAGAAAAATTACAACTGAGACTCCTTCCATCCATCCATCCATCCATTTTCTATACCACTTATCCTACAGAGTCACAGGGAACCTGGAGCCTATCTCAGGGAGCATGGGGTACAAGACGGGGTACACTCTGGACGGGGTGCCAATCCATCGCAGGGCACAATCACATACACATTCACACATCCATTCATACACTACAGACACTTTGAAAATGCAATCAATCTACCTTTGGACTTTGGGAGGAAACTGGAGTACCTGGAGGAAACCTCCGCAGCACAGGGAGAACATGCAAACTCCACACACAGGGCAGACGGCAGGAATTGAACCACCAACCCTGGAGGTGTGAGGCAAACATGCTAACCACTAAGCCACCGTGTGCCTACTCCTTCCACAAATATTAAATAAATGTCTCCTAATAAACAAAAATTCACCACATCAACAATTATATGAATTACTTTATTAAACAATAACAACACATTTTTAAAAATCAGTTTATTATTAGTCATAGATCTTGTGAAGCGTCCGCCATACAAGTCCCTGTGAATGAGTTGTTACTACAGAAACAATAATGTATTAGAACAAGTGCATTAATATAAACCTATCGCTCCTGTTACATCATGAACTACCTGTGCTGTTATATGAAAATAATGCACAACTTCTGACCAATCAGATTCAAGCATTCAACTGTGCTGCGGTATAAGTATCATTTATTATATACTCTCCTCTCATATGCTTAATACGGGCACTGACCTATTAGAGATCTATTATATTTAAATGCTAAATATGTGCATGATGAAAGACGAATATTATACAATCAATCCCAACCCAACGTTCAATAAAGTCTCTTAAAAAAAACCTTACATTTTTTTCACAACTCCCACACATTTGCTTGGTTGAACAGCTATTGTAATCATGTGACCTTTAACCTGCTTTATACAAGCAATTCTACTGTCATGCTACAAGCAATTCAAGCGATGATAATTCAGGTTATATTTGTTATAGGATTTAGTTTTTTTTCCCCTCCAATATCTGATCATCCTAGTACCTAGTAATGACCATCAGCCCCGTAACAATCCACATCAGTGTAATCTCTAATATTTATATAAGATCCAGTGGAAATGCTGAAGTGAGGACACAATCATTCACTTTAACAGCAGGGACAGAGACACCAGTTGCTGGGAAACAAGAAGCCAAGTGAAGGCAGATTGGATAGTAATGGTCACATCATAGCAGAGCGATAAGGATCTGTGTGCACTAGTCCATAAACACTGCTATAATCTTCTTCATCACGACATCGGAAACTCTTTGTTTTAGAGTGAGCCATCAGAACAGAGATGGGTTCAGTCAAGAGGAAATAAACTGTGTGTTAACAGAATGATGGCAGAATGAAGACGACACAGACTGAGTGTGTGTGCTCGACATAAGTAGGCTACAGTCACATGTTATTGAAAACGATACAGTAATGTTTGATTGTGGAAATAAAATTCGCAATAAACGTGAATGCTTAAGTGGATGTTCGTGGAAATGGTGGAGCTTTTTCCTGTACACTCCACATCACAATCGAGTGTCATGAAAACCCATCAGAGTGTGTGGGAGGACACGGCATTGAACATCTTGTTCAATGTAAGAGAAACAAAATAGTAAAAAGGGCAGGTGCAGCAGGAGGTACATGGTAATTTTTAAAAGCACTTCTTTTAAAGGTGCATCCAACATGAGCGATATCTTGACATTTTAAGGCATAACTCTTAAACGATGTGTACTGATATTCTTTTAAAACCATGTTTTATGGTAAATCATTAAAATGTTGCGTATATTATTGTAACAAGATGCAGGTTTCATCAGTAACACACATTCCGGAATCTCAAGTATTACAGAAACACTAAGAAGGTCAGAAACAGAGCATGAGTACCCTCCAGAACCACTGGAACCTTTCAAGAAAATGAGCATGCTATAAGACAGAAAAAAAAACAACACAAGCAGAAAGTAATATTTGAATTTTGTTCAAAGACAAAGTTTTTAAGTAGAACAATTCTTTTCTACAAAACACTGGTTTCAAAAGGATCAGAAGCCTTAAATTAATATTTTGTGATGCCTGCCCTGGAGAGAATAACAGCACTGAGACTCTTCCTGTAATGTCTAACAAGTTTGGAGACACTTGAAACGGGATCTTGTTCCACCCGTCCATGCAAAACATTTTAAAGTGCTTTAAACTTTAAAGTTTGTGGATATGGACGCCTCTCTTCAATTCAGATCACAGGATTTAAGCAAGGTTCAGATCCAAAGACCCGTCTAGGCCTGTCATGATAATTAGGTTTTCGACTTATCGTACGATATATGGACATGACCTCGATCATTTTTGATATCGCCCATAATGTTTACATGTGTGTTTGTTTACATAACAATGAATGTCACCGACATTTTAGCTGTTCGTGCTGCTTCTGTCCTCTTGTCGGCTCTTGTTGGAGTATTCGTCAAATTTAAAATAAAAATGCACATTTGAATACAAAAACTGTGCAGTCGAATTTAAGATGTGTAGCACGCACTAGCACTCATATTAATTTAAATATACTGTTGAAATAAAACACAGTGTTTTGTGAAGATGATAAATCTAGAAAGAATAGTTCTAGTGTTTCAAATGATCCAGTCGTAGTCAATAATGTCGGGGTTTGAGCTGTTTAAGTTGCGTGAGCTGAAGCTGAACAGTGCATGAACAACGGGAAAGCACACTATACTTACTAGTAGTATATACCTAGGTACCCCTTTTAAAAAATCAAAACTGAGACTTGAACCCTCCCTTGAACTTTGAGCAATCCTGAACATTACATTTGGTCTAAGGAACAAAAATGTGCAAAAGTTCATATATTTACATGTACCTTGTAATATGCTATAGATATCAGCTTTTGTTTTAAGGAGCTAGGCACATGCTAAGCCGAGATATTGAGGTTTCCGTAAACAGCCATATAATCAAAATGTGTAGTGTGCCATGACACAAAGATGGCCGTCATAGTTAAACCAAGTAAAATAAAATACTTTTTTTTTTAATGTGGTTTTTGCTATGCCAATACATAGAGGTAATCACTCCAAGGAAAATTAAAAACAGTGGAGCAACCTGCATTGGACCACTTGAGATGGAATGACCCAAAGCAAAATTAAATTGCATACACGTTATCATATTAGAAATTACAGCCTAGTCATCGGTCATGATAAATGAAGTCCTATTCATAATACACACAAAACCACAAAGGGCATGTGCAGGGTCACACTGTAATGTCAGCGTTTTTCAAAAACATACATTCTTCCCTTCCACAGTAATAGCAGAGTTTTAAAATTTCTCCAAAATTTCAAAAAGCTTAATTTTCAGTTGCACAAAACACTGTTTTCATGTGCACATGAAAGCCAAAATGTTTTTAAACATATATGTATATGTGTGGAAGTGGCCTGAGATGGTCATTATAAAACACTGATTTTAGTTTCTTTGGTTCATCACCTTGTTGAAAGCTCTATATATGGACAAGTCATAACCTCCTTGCAGAGGCAACTAGGATTTAGGCTGAAATGAGGGATGCTCCAATCAGGATTTTCGCAGCTGACACCGATTACTGATTTCATGTCATCAACCACATTTACACTACATGATTCAAGTGACCCAATTCCGATTTTTTCCTCCCATGTGGCACAGATCGGATATGACCCATGAACGTGTAAGTAGGAAAAAAGGACCTGGATTCTGATATTCTCAGATCCATTTCCGACACCAACCTCGAAAACACAACTCTCAACAAGGGCTATCTTCTTTTTTTCTCTGCCTTAAGAGGCCAGTGTTACTTACCTTTAAATATGGTGCTGAAAGTAAAAGCTTGTATTATATTTTCAACTGCGTTAATTGCAAATTGGGCCATTTTGACTTCCTTTTCGGTCTAAGCTTCCGTTGATGTCTACCTTGGGTTGTTTCACGAAGTGCATAGTGTAAATGCAGATATCAAATATGGGTCACTTTTAAAAGAAGATGTAAGTGGGTCATCAAAATATATAGTCAACAAATCGGATATAGTCAACAAATCGGAATTGGGCACCAAGACCTGCAGTGTAAATGCAGCCATGATGATCAGCCGATACCGATCCCGATCATTCAAGTTCTAAATGAGTGATATGAAAGCTTTCTGTTAACCGTCACTGTCAACCTTTTTTTTCAGATGAAGTAATACCACAGATGTTGCATTGGTTATATTATTTACAGTAATGTTGTAGATTGCTGTTTTCATTGAGAATCAAATAAATCAGCACAACAAATATTCATTTTACAATGAAAATTTTATTAGGCATATATAAATACACGGCAAATGGCGAATTTTTTATTGTTTCTTGAGACCTCGGAATAATTCCACACTGGTGATGACATGACTGCAGCGCTAAACTGCAGCTGCAATTTAACGTCATCATGTGTTTAACGTCCTTACATGTTTTACATCATCAAACTGTGCTTGGTTCGTGAGATCGGACAAATTTAGAGACTACTGATCGAGTCATAGAATATGATTATCGGCCGATGCCGACTGGCGGCCGATCGATCGGAGCATCCCTAGCTGAAATATCCTGATACTTAGAAGAATTCGTAATGCCATTAATCTTCACAAGAGTCCCTTAACCACTGGCCATAAAACAGCCCCAAAGCATAATTGGACCATCAATATATTTTATAGTGGGTATGCTTAATGGTTTCTTTAATTGCTTATGTATTAAAAAAATATATCTTACCTAATTTGTATATATTACCTAATTTGTGCAAGTTAACAACCTTCTGTCTTTTGTTTTTCCAAAGACAACAGAGTTCCTGGGAACTAATCGCAGATCAAAAATTAGAATGACAGTTTGTGTGCATATATTTCTCATATTGCTTAAGGGTGTCAATAATTTTGGCACATATATTTTTGAGCAAAAATATTATTACTACTATTACAATTATTAAACTGTTCGAGAATAATTTGAATATTTTTGATAGAACAATGATTAACTGTTTCGCCTATGGTTTGAGGGATATTTATTTGACACAGTCTTTTTTTGTTCATTTTTATGAAGCGTTATGATAACTCTGCAAGGCACTGTATAGTCACCATACCTAACAACAGTGTGAACGCATCATCAAAATAAAATGAAGATCAGTACATCCAAAAAATGCTTCAAGAGTTTTCCATCCAGGTGAAGAAACACAGTGCAGAATTGCCCAATTATCCTTACAATGCCATGCTAGCCATGCGAGTCGCATACCCCTGATTTCGTTCTGTCCTGCTCCTCTTTCGGCTCAATGACCACAACTGCTCAAACACTGCTGCCTCTCAGCATGTGGGAACAGATCGTGAAGAAGGGACACACATATACAAATCACAGGAGTCAGAGGCTTTCTGAAATCCACCCTGCTCATAACACCAACACGAGTCTTAGCTGTGACTTTGAAGGCTCTGCATTAATCAGCTTGAGTTCATGAGCTTAAAATGCCCTGTGAATAATGCTGTAATACTTAAATATTCACATTTGTCAACTATTATACATGTTTAAGTATTACTTGCATGCCTATATTTCAGAATATGCCTTGCATTTCAGAATATTATAGTATTACCCACAACCGGTTTGCACTGATATTAACCGTGGATATAAGTCATATAGTAAGCTCATTTTGAGGCCAATTTTTAGTTGGTGAAATTATCTGTCCCAGTTCTATTTTCAGTTGCTGGCTGTTCTTAGAATACGAGCAGCTACAGCTAGAATGCAGAAAATGATTAGATAAATCCAGTGATGATACAAGAAACTAAAAATTTTGGCACCTCTTATCAAACAAAGACTTCACAACAGTTGGTCAGTGAACATTAGTAGCCAGACACACTTTATGTGATTATGTCTATGCACAAGTGAGATGAAATTCTTAAAAGATGTTAAACAAATAGGAGTGTATCCTGTAGCAAGAGAACAATTCAAAACATAAGGCAAAAATAACACGGAAAAGAATTCAATTTTTGTCCCGAATCCCTCAGTCTCCAGACCTAATTTAAAGAAGGTAGTGTATGACCTGTGTTGGGTAAGCTACCTTACAATAGTATGCTGTCAAGCTACAGACTACTCATGATTTAAAATAGCTAAGCTACAGCCAAACTACCCTTTTGATAAAGCAATTAGCCATTCTATAGGTTAATAAGAAAAAGCAGCTAACTATATTGATGCTACTTTGTCAAACTGAGGAAAGTCAACTGTGACATGTTCATTTTATTTTTTTTTTACTTACACAAAATATATGGTAAATGGTTTGCACTTAAATCGCGTTTTTTTTAACCTTAGTTGTTATACAAAGCGCGTTACACTGTGTCTCATTCACCCATTCACATACACACACTCACATACCAATGGTAGCAGAGCTGCCATGCAAGGTGCTCGCTTGCCATCGGGAGCAACTTGGGGTTCAGTGTCTTGCCCAAGGACATTTCGGCATGTGGAGTCATGTGGACGACCCACTCTACCACCTGAGCCACAGCTGCCCAAAAAAATAAAACTGCAGATATACATTTTTACAGTGTATGCCATGATATTTTTTCTATTTTGTACTCTTACTAAGTGGTGATTAACATTACTTAGCTGAAAACAACAATCAGAAAACCACCTGTAGACACTTGTATGTATGTACACAATACATACTGTAGATGTGTCAATCCACTACTCTTGGTTCCGTTCATTTCTAGAAATAGCTAGTGAGCTAGTTAACATTAAACTATTCTAATAGTGGTCAGCTAAAAACAGGTCAGCTACTGCCACGTGACAAAAAAAAAATTAGCTGTAGCTACTTGTAGCAAGCTGCTCTCTAACAAACATGTCAAGAAAAAGAGGTTCTTTGGCATTATAATAGGGTTTCCGCAAATACTTAAAATGTCTTAAAATGTCTTAAATTCCTTAACGTAAAAAATAAGGCCTTAATTAGCATTAAAATGTCTTAAATGCATGTTTCAAAAGTCTTAAAAATTGCAACTGAACCGACTCTGGAAAAAAGATTTAGATTTTATTTTCACTCGTTGCTTTTTGAAATGGTAAACCTGTGTCACCGTTGCACTCGGAGTGTGTGCGGCTCATCAGTGTTTTAGAGCGGCTCGGTTCACAGTAAATGCCACTCCACACCAACTTCATCTCTGTCTCTGCTGTGAGTTTAGTTCACAGAGTGTGTCGTTCACATGTGTGTGTAGTTATTCATGTGGGAGCTAATGATATATGCCTTTGTCAGTCAGAGGTTACTAAGAATAACTTTGTAGAGGTGTGTAAATTAGCTAAGGTGATGGCCGATGCAGTAGTATGCTTTGGCCCCCTCTCAGTGCGGCATGGCGATGTAGCTTACAGCAGGTTATGGTCGATGAACTGCAGGATGTCCAGGTGGTACTCTGAAAACTATGTGGGCATTATAGATAATTGGAATAGATTTGAGTACAAGGCTGGCCTGTTAGGGCGGGACAGTATCCATCCCACTCGGGAAGGTGATGCTGTCATTTCTTGTAGCATAGCACATAATCTCAGAAGAGACCTAGTTAATCGTTGACAATCCAGATCCAAGGCCAGTGAGCAGACAAGCAGGCTAAACCGACTGTCCGCTAGCTGCACTTAGTCGTCACCTAGGTTCCACAATATCGAGACTGTGTCTGTTCCCCAAGCTAAACAAAAATGTAGAAACATTCAGAAAGTTTGTTTAGTAGCCTAATTAACATAAAATTAGATCATACTGAATGCACAGCCAACACCTTTGATCTGAAGCTAGGATGGCTAAACATTAGATCTCTTAGGTCTAAAGCACTTATTGTTAATGAAACCATTACTGATCAGGAGTTTAATATAATGTGTTTATCAGTAATATGGATTAAACCAAGTGAGTACATAGCACTAAATGAAGCTAACCCTCCTGGATACAGTTATATACATCAGCCCCGTCTAACTGGCAGAGGAGGAGGTGTCGCACTCATTTATAATGATAATCTAGGTGCCACACGAAAGCCTAGTCATAAACTCAACTCCTTTGAAGTTCTTCATACTAGTATAACATATGTAAGCAGAAAAAATAAGTCTACTGAGTCAATTCAGCTAATTATTATGTATAGACCCCCAGGGCCATATTCTGAATTCCTTGGTGAATTTGCAGATTTTATCTCGAACCTGGTCATTTTTCTAGACAAAGTATTAATTGTTGGTGACTTTAATATTAATTTTGATAACCAAGGAAGACCCATTGAGAACAGTGGTGGTGTCTATTCTAGATTTAGGAGAGGTCAATCAGAATGTAATAGGACCCACTCATAATGGTGCTCACACTCTTGGCCTTATACTAACATATGGATTAAATACAGAAAATGTAGTCATATTTCTGCAGTCTGAAGCTATCTCAGATCATTATCTCATCTCGTTTAAATTGCGTATTGATCATAATATATGCACCTTGCCATGCTACCGTACATTCAAACATACATTCACGTCAGCTACTGCACAGTTTTATCAATAACCTTCCAGAGATATCAGCTATGATTGAATCAACGTCTGATCCCAAAGAACTTGATAAGGGAACTGAATGCTTAGAGTCAATCTACATATGAATAACATTCATGAAATGTATCAGTCAGGATTTAGGCCTCATCATAGCACAGAGACACTACTGGTTATAGTGGTACATGACCTACTACTGGCCTCTGATCAAGGCTGTGTCTTCTTGCTTGTGTTGCTTGACCTTAGTGCAGCTTTTGATACTATAGATCATACTATTCTCAATGATAGACTAGAAAATGTTTTTGGCTTTAAGGGAACAGCCCTCTCCTGGCTCAGGTCTTAATTTACTGACTGCTATCAGTGCGTGGATGTAAATGGTGACTTCTCTATGCATACTGACGTAAAGTTTGGTGTTCTGCAAGGTTCTGTCTTAGGCCCAGTGCTTTTTACTTTATATATGTTACCTCTAGGTCAAATTATTCGTAAACATGGAATTAGCTTCCACTGTTATGCTGATGATATGCAGCTTCGTACGTATGATACGTAT
The DNA here is from genome assembly GCF_023375685.1 of Ictalurus furcatus. Taxonomy (NCBI): domain Eukaryota; kingdom Metazoa; phylum Chordata; class Actinopteri; order Siluriformes; family Ictaluridae; genus Ictalurus; species Ictalurus furcatus. Next base: position 9,981,716 of record NC_071265.1, on the reverse strand, counting down.
GATACGCAGATACGTATGTTTCAGCAAAGCCAGATAACAGACACCAGCTTAATAAAGTTGAGGATTGTGTAAAGGACATTAGACGCTGGATTAACTTTCTTTTACTTAATTCAGACAAGACAGAAATACTTGTAGTAGGACCACATGTAGCTAGAAGTAGGCTTTATGATCACATAGTAATGCTAGATGGCCTTGCTGTTTCATCATGTGTAAAGACCTTGGTGTGATTATTGACTCCAGCCTATCATTTGATACTCATGTAGATAATATGATTAGGATAGCCTTCTTTCATCTCAGAAATATTGCTAAGATAAGAAATATAATGTCACTACACGATGCAGAAAAATTAGTTCATGCATTCGTCGGCTCTAGGTTGGATTACTGTAATGCTTTACTGTCTGGATGTTCCAGTAGGTGCATAAACAAACACCAGTTAGTCCAGAATGCAGCTGCAAGAGTCCTTACTAGAACCAGAACATATGACCATATCACCCCGATCTTATCCACACTGCATTGGCTCCCAGTAAAATTTCGCACTGATTATAAAATACTACTATTACCTATAAGGCACTGAATAGTCTCACGCTATAGTATCTTAGTGAACATTTGATCTTTTATGATCCACCACGCCTACTTCGATCAAAAGGTGCAGGCTATTTATTGGTACCTTGAATAGCAAAGGCTACAGCAGGGGGAAGAGCTTCCTCTTACAAAGCCCCACAGTTATGGAACAGTCTTCCAATTAGTGTTCTGACTCAGACGCAGTCTCAGTGTTTAAGTCCAGGCTGAAAACATATTTGTTTACGCAAGCTTTTTGTGAATAGTTTTTTTTCTTAGGTAAAGGAGTAGATCTAGAGGGCTCACAGGCATAGAGTTATTATTATTATTATTATTAAGTATTATTCAGTGCAATAGTAATATTAAATATTACTATAACAATAGCAAAGTTTTTTTAAAAAAATATATTTTCTTAGTTACATACAAAGATGTATGTACATTACCCTGGCATTATATATATATATATATATATATATATATATATATATTTAACTAGTAAACACTGCTGCGAGGGGCTTTCTAATGCAGCTGCTGAGTGAGTGATGGTAAATTTGACATCTTTTTCTCTCCTGACTGTCGTAATCCATCTCTCTCTATATTTTTTCCTCTATTGGAAAGTCATGGAAAAGAAATACTGGATTTTTTTTTCTTTCACTTTTGGAGCAAATGGTAATGCAAAAAGGATATTTGCTATGGTCTCCCATATACCTCTATATAAGTTTAAGATTTAAGATTGAAGTGATGTGCTGGTCTTAAATTTTTTTTGGAAATGTCTTGAATATGGTATTAAAAAGTATTAAATTTGAAGTGCTGATACATGCAGACACCCTGTATAAAAGCAAAATGTGGCTATGTAAGTTATCAAGCAATTTTTTATTTAAATAGGGAGATACAAACTTTCAAACTGATATTTATGATTTATTCTTCTTAACATTATCTATCCGTAAATGCCTTGTTGGTATAAATTACATTTGTCTGCATTTTGCTTTTATGGTATGCAAACATTTGCACTGAACTGCAATAACACAAAAAGATGTTCTTTGTCTATTTGGTCAGTTCTAAACCCAACTCCACCATGATTACAGACTGGCCTTGTTTTATCAAATCAGTTATATACTGAAAAACAGCAGAAATGTTACTTGTTTAGTCTAAAAGACACCTAGTTGGTGTCAGCTGGCAGGACACTGTGCACAACACTCTCATGTTTTGAAGGTTTGGCCACAAAAATGGCAAAGCTGGGGATTTTGGGTCACCTTGATGCAAGGGAGTCCTAGCTGCCTATATGGAGCCTGGGGCCCAGGGATGCTTGTGCTAATGGAGACAGATTTAGGACACAAAGCATGAGAGAGAGAGAGAGAGAGAGAGAGAGAGAGAGAGAGAGTGAGAGAGAGTGAGAGAGCTTTTTAGGTATGATAAAAAAAGCAATATAACAGATAACTCTTAGAATTCTTTCTATCTTGCAGACTATGTTTGTTTTGTCAAAAAACTTAAGAAGAAGCCTTTATTGTCACATATACATTACAGCACAATGAAATTCTTTTCTGCACTTATCTCAGCTGAGGGTCAAAGCACAGGCTTAGCCATGACATAGCACCCCTGGAGCAGAGAGGTTTAAGGACCTTGCTCAAGGGCCGAATGATGAACTGGGCAGTGCTGAGGCATGAACCCCCAACCTTCTAATCAGTAACCCACAGCCTTAACCTTTGAGCCACCACTGGCCCAGAATAATGAGCACCAGTACTGAGGCCTGAAATTCCGAATCTGTATTGGATTACAGATTTTTTGATCCAATTTTTGCAGATTTTCTGACCCAATCCAACAATGTATTTTATCTTGTGACAAAAATAGGTAAATAGAACACAAACACGTGCCATCTTGCCAGTGCTTTGCAATAGAAGCTTGCAGAAAGTTGGTGCGGTTACTTAAAAGGATATCAACATCAGATAATGAAGATACACAGAGCTCTGATACTGGTATTGTATCAAAAGTAGGATTCGCATTTTTGACACATTTGAACCTTACTGTTCAAATGAAAAAAATGAAAAAAATAAAATAATGAAGCACTACAGGGATGCCATATTGTAAGACCAGGAATATTGCAAATCCTCAGATAGCGCTCTCATCCTGTACACTATCACCTTCTCACCTGTCACTGGAAGTGTCACTGTAACTGCTTTAGAACATGATTTCCATAGAGACATGTTCACTCGTGGAACTTGTCTCTGTGAACTCACAGTCACAACCGACCATCAGGGGCCGTGTTAGGATTCAGCACATGTACCAACTCACAGTTCAGTACAGTTCAAATGCATGGACACTGCACAGCATTCTTAACTCCTGACCATGCAACCTTTGTATCTGAGAAAGTGACAGGTATTGCATGGATTCTGAAAAGCAAAGATGGATGACAAATGATCTCTTGGTGAAAATCATGTCCATATTGGACAACAAATAGTCCATGTGCCACGGGCACAGACTGATGAGTAACTGGCTTACAACCCTGTCATCAGCCAGGTTCCATAAATCTGCTTCCAGCTACAATAATCCTGCCTAGTTTTATGAAGCACTGCATTAGAAACAGCCTTGAACACTGGAGATCATTCCGGAGGCAATGGAAATGGACCGGAATTCATTGATCTGCTTATGTGCCATTCATGAAATTCAGATAAGTTGTGAATCCTAAATGCCCCTGTAAAAAGTAATTAAATAAATAGCGAGTAGTTTATAGGAGCATTTTCTTGTGCATGGCTAATGGACCACATGCAATTCTGTATTAACATATTGCTAGCGACAATGGACAAGGAATAAATCACTAAGGAAATAATGGGAGGCGTCTGAAAATGGCTCTGCTGGAAGACATCCAAAATGCAATGTCTTGCACCATTTGTACAAACAAGAGATTAGTCTGTGTGTAACCAGTGACTTACATAATGTCTTGCACAAAAAAAAGATGAGGCATTTCTTTCAGCCCATTTAACACTCCCAGCTTTTGCATTAAGCCACTGAACTCACATTTAAGCAAAAGCATCCGCAAAACTCCACATTAGAGTAAAAGGAGCTAAAAGAGTTAAATTTAAGCTTTGATAAGCACAGCTAAGGCTTTCAGGATAAGCACGTAGAGAATCACTGCGCTATATTGGTATTGCAGTGTATCTGCGGCTTGGAATTGAATGTTGTCATTTTACCAGACTTACAACGTTTTCACACCATGTCAGAATTGCCGTAATTAGGAGATGAAAACTTGGAGATACTATTCCAAGATGAACACTGAACACTCAAACTCAGAACTGAATGGTTTTTACAGAAAGGCACATCTTAACAGTTTTTGCTTGTTTATAGATAGAAAGCAAAACTACACCGTGCAATTTATTAGGGGTGTATTGTGTCACGATTCGATTCAATTCACGATACAGGCTTCACGATTTACGATTCAATTCGATTCTCAGATTATTTTGTACAAATTTTGAATGAAGACTAATTTGGACTAAAAAGACTCCTTTTTAATTTCTGAATCATATACAATGTAAAACAATGTGCATGTTTGTCTGCTACAGTTTTAATATTGTGAACTAAATGTTTGGCATATATGTGTGGTGGCCTAGGAAAACCTTTCACCTGGTCAAATTCACATGACATGTTCTACTATCTATTTATAGTTCTAGAAACGACAGACTTTCCTGAACTGAAATATGTTTCTCTTTTGCATTTCTTATCAAAACTAGAAGGTTTAAGATTTGAAAGTCTGCTTACCCCCAGAAATGAAATAGAAAACTGCATTTAAAGGTTCCATTTCGACCATGGCACAGGAACATTGAGGATATTTTGACAGCTGGGTTCTAATTACAAACTGAATTAATGAGGTTTAAGCTACATTACAAACCTATCCAACTTGATCAAAACCTTGAATTGATTTTGGGAGCAAGTCACATTAAGCTAGCAAGGTTTTATACACCTGTACACTGACTGCATTTGGTAAACTGACTGCTTACATAACTTGATCTTTACAGGAAGGCAGCCTACACAGTATACACAAAGAAAAAAAAGAATTTAGTCAAAACTGGGGTTTTTTTGTCATATTTGGATGTTTGCCACAATTCAGCAACAGTGATATCTAACAGGTTTTCTCAGGCTACACCCACATTAATCCAGATAGATCGGAAAACTACATTCTTGTTTTAAAACGCTCTCCGTCTACACTGGCGTTTTCAAATGTTTTCCAAAAAATGCTTGTCCGCACTGAAACGTCTGAAAACGCCCACATCCCTCTATTGCGCATGCATAAAAACGTAAGAAAGTTTGTCCTGCATCATTTCTGTCAGGTGTTTATTTAAAAATGCAATCTGCAGGTTGTACAAAGTGATATTAATCTTTAACAATGTTATCAAACTGGATAGCAGGTCCAACACTACAACACTGTCCAATGTCTTGTTTGTTTCGAGTTGAATGGGTCACGTGACTGTGCCACAAGACTTAAAATACATCACCGGTTTTGATTATCTCCATTTTCTTAGTCCAAATTGTGAAAACAGCTTTTTCAAATTTATCCACTTGGGAGAGCGTTTTCGAAAAGCTCTGTTTCCTTTGGACAAAAATGCCATCTCAGTGTGGACGGAAGTCCAAAACATAGAGATTAATGTAGACGCAGCCTCAGACAGCCACACATATAGTATACAATCCAGACATTACACGCCTCACTTCCTTTAACTGTGGAAACCTGTTGGTCTAGTTTGTTTACAACATTTTGTCACTCACTGTCAAAAATGGGAACGTGAAAGGACTATTATTCCGACAAATCACACCTCGTGAGCTGCAGCTCACTAGCAGTGATGCACACACTATTTCTTGTTAGAAAATGCTTTAAAAAATACTCTGAAATTTCATTAGGCATGTTTTTTGTGGTTTTTAGGTTAAGATATTCTTTAAGAGAATACACTTACATCTGCATTAACACCAGTAATAATGGATTATGGTATTTCAATGAAATTTGGTAGTATTTAGAAATGTATAACTAGAAATAAATCAATATCACCACCAATTCCAAATGGACTGAATTCAACTCTCAAATTTTTATTTTTATTTTTTTATTTTATTTTTATTTCTTTTTAAAGTTCCATTAGTAGAGCTGGCACTGGTCAGCAATTAGGTTTAGTCTGAGTGGTAGACTTTTTGTCACGCAACAACAGAAAGGGACTAACGACTATGGTCTGTGATCTGAAATCTCCATTCGAAAGGGGCTAGCGCAAGACGAAGGTAATCCCTTCTGACTCAATGACTCAGCTGACTCACACAGAACAGAATTCGGTCCATGTGCTCTCCTACACAAGCCAAATCTGAGACTTCAGCTCAATCCCAAATGGGACACATCGTGCACTATACACGGCTTAGATGCTATTATTTCATACCTGACCATACCATTTCATACCATTTGGGATTCCTGTTATTTATAAGATTTTTATAAGGTGGGACTTATCTATAACAGTCAGCAGAAATATGTCTATGTAAATGTAATATGGTATAAGAACACATAATGAGGAAAAAAATATGCAGTGCCCTCTTAATACATTCAGCAGCGGCATACTGCTACTGAAATAATGCTGCCACCATCTCAGGAAAAAAGGGCATGAAATTACTTATCTTTAGCTGCACACTTTATATTCTACTTAGCACTGAAATAGGCTGAAATGAAACAGCATGATCAGGTGCTGCCAGGGAGGCAGAATGCAAAGCCCATAAACCCCTGGAGACAGCAGAGCACAGCAAGGATAGCAAACACACACACTCACACACACACTCAGAGAGAGGGAGAGACTCACACACATACACTGCTCCTTAATACACACCATTCATAAAGAAGAATTCCTTTTTCCCAACACATACATTTTTCAGGCGTCATTTTTAACAGTATGTTATTTATAACAGCACCATAGGAGTTCTACTATAGACCGTATATGTGTACGGTACAGTAAATTATATGGAAATTATGGCTCACATTATAGTTGCCGTTTAATTATTTACCATAGTTGCTTCCTGATGTCAGACAGCTTACACAACACTCCTGCGTTTCTTCAAGACAAAGCGACTGGTGATATTAATAAGAAGCCCAATCCACAGCAGCCTCTAATGAGCTAATATTTTTTAGCTTGATGGGTACAGCACAGCAAGGCTCGTAATGTATTTTGTCACTGGTAAGATTGTTTCTCTATAATGGGTCCATTGATACTAGCAGGTTGCCGAACAAGATAAGACAATTAAAATAATTGTGAAGAAATAAACATGGGGAGAAAATATATATATATATATATATATATATATATATATATATATATATATATATATATATATATATATATATATATTGCAGCATGCACTTTCATAGAGACCGACAGGGGAATGAAGGAACAATAAGTAGTGAAATAATAACAGACGTACACACTTCATTGGTCATCATCATCATGGAAAATTATGACATGTACATTCTTACACTACAACACATTGAACAAAGAGCTGTTCAAATGTATATTTCCTATATGGTATTAATATTATATGAACAGTGAGCACATACATGGACATTTACAAGGCCCTGCATTATTTCTTAGCAAAATTTTAACTTCTTCTTCAGACTTATCACTCCCTTATTCATCTTACAGCATCAATAATTAATCAATAATTATTATGAATGATTACAATGAAGTACAGTAAAATTAATAGTAAAGTTAGGAGTTTTTTTTCTTTTATGTCTGAATACACTGACTTGAAGGGGATTGAAGGGGGTAAAATAGTCTCACCTTTTAAATTCCTATGCATATTTTGTTTTCTGACTAGAGTGAGTTTAGCTTACGCTCACTCACTTTCTGTAACCACTTTGTACTGGTCAGGGTCACAGTGGATCTGGAGCCAATCCCAGGAGCACAAGCTGGGAGTAAACCCTGGATGGGGCACTAGTTCATCACAGGGCACCGTGCATAAACACTTTCACACATTCACACCTAGGAACAATTTATCTTAGCCAGTCCACCTAGTGGCTATGAGAACGGAGCTAAAAAATACTTCACACTAATATATATATATATATATGTATATATATATATATATATATATATATATATATATATATATATATATATATATATATATATTTTTTTTTTTTTTTTTTTAAATCATCAAACATCAGCCTTAAAATAACACTTCATTGAAGGGAGCATGAATTTGTACATCTGGACATGAAATTATAACTGTTACTATGTATTCATGGAAAATGAATTAATCTTTCAGGAAGATCAAAGACTTTTTAGATGATGAAACATGAGGAACATGAAACTAAACTAAGTGCATATTATATGGCTTCAGAGTTTCTAATTCAGCAAATTAACTCACCAAAATATGCCCCAGCAAGCTATTTCATCATCTCTGAGATGAGAGATGAGTTACTTGTGTGTAGTGTCGTGTTAATACTGACTTAACTACAGACCTATCTGTTGAGGTGGAGTTTGCCAAAAACACAGAGGCTGAATTTTTACTACAAGTCGATTTTTTCCACAGTATCTGATCGAGTGAATAGCAGAGCCTTTGTCTGACAGTTTGATCTAACCACAGTATGTCACCCTGAAATTTATGTTTTGGGCTGTGTATAATATCAAAAAAATTTTAAGGGCAATATTAGCATAAATGTGACACAATTGAATAATTAATTAGATCATACTAGTAAAAAGGGGGGGAGATAGGGGGTTTGTTCCAGCACTGATGACATCAGAGAAAACTGCAGCTTAATAGAGTGGTGCAGGGATAACGTCATTTTGTACCTGGAAATGAGTTAGCATTTTAGCCCTTCTGGTTCCATCGTCCTGAAGTCAATGGGTTTTTTTTAATGGGTTTTTGGTTAAAAGCCCGAAATAAGGTGAACACAACCTCAAAATGTTTTCACGTTTTATTCTACGACCTAAAATACACCAGTTATACCCCACTTGTGAATTTTTAAAAAGCTTTTACGTGTATTGAAAAAGGCAGTTTTTCAAGTTGCTAAATGGGACTACAGACAAAGTCTGGGACATCAAACATCATCATGCCGAACAGGAAAAAAACTTTGAAGATAAACTGGTTCAGGTTTGCTGTGCACAATTCCCAAAAAACGTGGATGAAGATTCATCCACAGTGTAAATCCGTACTATGGAATATGTTTTTAAATCAAGTTTGGAAAAGTTCTCGGAAGCTTGGTGATGGTGACATTGAAGTCGAGCAACCATGGTGTAGTTTGTTTATAGCGTATGGTTAGCTTTTTATTTCTGATGATTGTATTTAGGCTTCAAACTTCATAGAAGTTGTGTTCATTTGTGAAAATGATCTTGATGGACAAAACATGTTAGTGTTCTAAAATTTAGTTGATTACAGAGCATATTTTTTGCAATAATCCAAAAGCCTATGGGAAAATCCTATTGGGTTTTTGTCAAGGGAACCAGTGTGATGCTAACTTCCGAGTTCTGGTACAAAATGGCGTCATCCCTGCACCACGCTATCAGAGACACTGCTTATCTGGAGGACTGAATTTTTTTAGGTAGACAAAAAAAAAAAAAAAGCTAATTAAAATGTTATCCTTTAAAATGTTGACAATGTTGAGGACACTATCTTAAGAAAAATGAATGAAAAATTCATTAACTCATCAACTTAATATTGTAATTAAAGCTTCAATATTCGAACATGCATTATCATGACCACGTTTCATGACCTTCATTTAGTATCTTATGGCCACATTAAATTAACTGTCCCAGTGAATAATATAAAACAAAAATAACTTTTTTTGTGACCTATCCAGTCATTTAATGCATAACAGTAGCCTTTTCAACCCTGCTTAATGTTTTTTGGGTGTACTTATAGTTAATTGAGAAAAAGAAAAGTGCTGGATCAAGTGCTATTTTATAAGCTAGTGAATAATGAGGGTGGAATTATTCAATTAAACCAGATGATTGCAGTGATTAATGTGATAATTCCAGATAGGAATATTCATGTAGAAATATATTGGCAGTATACACTAGACTCCTGTTAGATTATTATTTCAATGTTTGCCATCTTCTCATTTATACATCATCATATTAGCCTTTCTTTTTCTTTGTTTCTTTTTAAATCGTTTCTTGGTTTAATGTAACATTGTATTGACAGCTAAACAAATAAACAAACAAACAGACAAATTATTTAATTAAAAAAAAACACTCAGTCAGTATTTTCAAGTGTTTAAAGGTGGTAGTCTAGATGCTATTTAAAAAACCCACCCATCTCTTCCACCTCTGCTCAAGAGGAAGACTGAGCTGCTCACATGTACAGTAGTTTTAATACTCTGAATGGGCCACCCGGAAAATCAACTTAAGCACTTTTGCAAGCCCATTCGGCACACAAGAAACTTTCCCCAAGTAAATATTAGCATATTTATAGATAGATTAGCATATAAGTACCCAATTCTGCATATAGCACTATATGAATTCAGGGTCAGAGGACATGGCCTAGCATAGGGATGCTAAACTCTATATATCCATATTGGAATATAGAGAAAGACAATCTGTGGATGATTCGCTGAGAGTTTTCAGTCACTGTAAAATGTTCTGCTAATCTGTCAACAGCTAAAGCAAAGAGCAAACTCAATGGCACTAATAATGCACACAGAAATTACACATGATTTTACAAAAGTTATACTGCTCATGTGGTAGCTTTCAGACTACGTAGACTTCTTTATGGAAGAATTTCCTAAAAAGTAGTCTTAAAGGGTCTCTTGAGTTATGTTTAATCCTGCAGCACCTTCACAGCAATATTTGACTCTGATCTGCAGCGTTGTCACAAGATGTTGTCAGACTGAGCCTAACATGACATTGCTCTTCTTACCAGGCCTAGTAGGCCTTCATCTCTGCCTGAGAAAAGTGCTCGAGTTTCCCTAATCTCAGAGGTAGATTCAAACAGCTAAATTGTAAAAGCTTATTTGAATGGAACTGCACAGTCAGCGTTTCCACAAATCCCAGCACAGAAGAAACCCAGCCTCTGGCAGGGCGCAGGACCGAAAATCATATATTGTGTACAAAGCAGCTTTGATGTGACATGACTTGAAATATACAACCAAGAGAGAATGAATCATGTATTTAATTGTTTTTATGCTTTGTGGAGCAAACCTATGCCCTTGTCAGATGAAATAATTTATATTTCAAATATTGGTGATCCTTAATGGACCAGAGAGAACAGTTGAGAACACCAATGAACTAAATTTGACTGCTCATTAGTAGCACTATTTTATAAATAGCAATGCCTAATTCTAATTCTACAGCAGACACAAAACACTGCAGGAACCCGCCCCCCACAAATACATTTTTTTGTGATAACCAATTAGTTCGTGCACAATTAAAGCCACCCAATAGAGTGTATATCCTGCAGGTGGTGTCAGTGAGCATAGCCTGGAGAGAACTACTATAGAGGCAGGATTAGAAAGAATTGTATGTGTGTAAACATTTTAAAATAGGTAAAAACTGAAAACCTTGCATAGAAGCTGAGAAGATTAACACAGTGCTAACACAAACACATAACCTTTCAAAGTCACTGATACAGTCTACTAAACACAGCACATTCACATTTAAACAAATAACAAATGATGAACGCTCTCCACTGCCTTCACTCTACGTTTACATTTACACTCCATCACACACTTGCAGTAGATGCACTTTTTATGAATGCAGTTACAGCCTATACAATCTGTACAGACTGCAACTGTACAACTTTCAAATTAAATTGTTACAGTACAATCTATCAGCAGCCTGTACAATGGAACTGGAGCACCATAGGACCACCAGTAACCAGATATTACTTGGATGCTGTATATGACTCCTGGATTGAGGTAGATTGATAAATCAGCCGAACAGCAATCATGGGGTTGAAAAGTGACCCTAATGAAGGTCTACAGGAAAATGATCGCACATTGTGCATGAAAATAAATAAGCTATAGTCTTTAAATGCTACACCAACAAGGTGAACGTGGTACGTGTGTCTAATTGAGTGGCCAGTAAGTAAAGACAGTGCGGCTGTACTGAGAATAGTCCACTGCCCAAACAGTATCTGGTCAGGGGCGGTCCTATGAAGGACCCTTTTCATTGATGGATGGAGTAAAGTGAGGATGACAAATGCATATAGTAAATTCTTTTCCTACAAAGTGATTTATATAGTAGTTTTACCTAAAAAATAAATGGCTCATAAGTAATGTTAAACATGACGTGGCATGATGTTCTAAAAAAAGAAAAAAAAACAGTGAGGGGGTGGTGTGATGTCAAACCTGAGTTTCTGTTACTACCCAAAGTTACGCCACAGCTACGCCACAGCACACATTAGCCAACAAATACATTTTTGTATTAATTATAAACTATGCGTTTTGATCCATTTATGGTTGTGGAATATCCATTAAACAGGTTATTTCCTGTCATCTATAATGTTATAGGTGCTATAAACAGTCATTTCCTCACCAGCCTCTCTTTTTTTCTCTCTCTTGAAGTTAATGAGACCGAAAAAAAAAATTTTCATTATACTGAGAATTAAATAAATTTAGGCACAAGGCATCAATTTAGGTACATGGTTAATGAGCTGAAATTCAGTGTATATGCTAGTTATTCTCATAAATAATCTGAAGGGGCCATCCAGAAGTCTGTAAGCCAACTCTGAACAGATCTAAACTTTCTATATGTAAATACTGACATATGTCCAACTAAAAGTCACCAATTATGAACATGGCCCTAAATGAATGCAGGCCCAGAGGATGTGGCCTAGATTCAGCATATGAATACTAAACTCCATATAAATATACTGGGATGTAAAGCGGATTCCCTGAGAGATTTCAATCATTGTAGAGCACGCTGACAATCTGACAAGCAAAGGACAAATGCAAAGGCACATAGAAATCACACTTGATTTTACAAAGTTATGATGCTCACACTGTAACTTTCAAACTACTTACATTTACTTATGGAATAATTCCACAAGAAGCAGTCTTATTAAGGTCTCTTGAGGTGAGTCATGTTTGTTTATTTATTTATATATTTATATATTTATATATAAATAATGATTATTTTAGATATATTTACTTGTCTGCCTCAAAAACTGAATAACTAAACTACCAGATCAAAGACAAACAGCAAAGCACACATATGCCTATGAATTATCCATAAGCTAAAAGTTTAAAAGACCTTGAAAGAGGTAATGCAATGAAGTTTAAATTATTTATTCAAATGCCCCCCCCCCCATAATTAACTCTATATAGGGTGTATAATTTAAAATGTTTTTCCTTTATGACTTTATGGTGTTTGTAAATTGTTATCTATTTCATTAAACATTGTTGATGTATGAGAATGCAAATACTGTGCAAAAACAGAATATAAATCATTTACTCTCATATATGATAGATGATTCCTCCGCTCATATATATACAGAATTATTATTATCAGTAATACTACAACAGTTATTTTTAATTTCAGAATAAAAGTAAAAACTTGAGCATTTCCCCCATCAACAAAGACACTGCTACACAGAATCTGAAACTAGCCCTGAAGCTTTGAGGGAAAACAGATTCAAACTGTCCACACAAATACAGGCTGTTTCCTCTGGGTACTCCAGATCCCCCTGCCTCCCAAAACACAGGTGAAATATGGCATGTTAATCCTACTGGCATGGTGGCTAAGCGGTTAGGAGGTTCGCCTTGCACCTCCAGGGCTGGGATTTTGAATCCTGCCTCTGCCCTGTGTGTGCGGGGTTTACAGGTTCTCCCCATGCTTCAGGGGTTTCCTCCAGGCACTCCGGTTTCCTCCCCCATTCCATAGACGTGTTGTAGGCTGATTGGCGTTTCCAAATTGAATGTGTGTGTGATTGTGCAATGGGTTGGAACCCTGTCTAGGGTGTGCCTCAAGTTCCTTGGGATAGGCTCCAGGCTCCCCCACAGCCCTGTGAAGGATAAGTGGTGTGGAAAATGGATGGATGGACTCTCTTTGGAATAATAATTCCAAAAGGACACAAGTTGAAAGGCGCTTGTTATATCCAATATGACAAAACTGATCTTGGATTATGATGCCTCCTGGGTTATCATTATTACAGGATAGATTAGTACAGTAGTAGCTTGGTACAGTGATTAGTAATGGATTGCTGGCAACCTGCTGATGTTCTCTGAAGGTCTTATTTTGTGTTTATTATGTTTTGTTAAATCTGAGAAATTGTTGCTGCTAAGGTCTGGAGGAATATGAGGATCACAAATAGCCTAGATAAAAACCTAATATTGTTATTATTGCTTTCTATCAAGTTTGAAAAATAAGCTTTTCTGGCTGAGCCAAGGGCATGATGGTAATTTTGAGAGATTCCCTTCATGCCATTGGGAAGACCTCCAGTTTATTTTTCCGCCATCTTCACTCAGACTGTCGGGAGATTTAAAGACATGCACTTGTTCACTGTACCAAAAGACAGATCGTCTAATTACTGTTTTTCTCATATAAGATGGTTCTTCACTGTCCAAGGTAGACCACAGAGATGTATTTAACCCCTCCATCATTTAGTCAAGCTGGAATCTATCACATGATACACTGCATAGTTGACTTAGGCCAGGCAGGTTATCTGTGACTGCTGCAGCTGTGAGTGGCTTAAGTATATGTTTCTTACATAGGCATGCTAAAAGGATATGCTATTTTTAGCCAAGAGAACTAATATAATCTGCCAGTAAATATAGCTGCTAGATTAACTATTCGTTTTTTTAGATAGCTGTGAATGTTCTTCCTTAGATAGCCTTAGGACTGCAGTTGCAAAGACCAATTTGCACTCTCCATCATTAACCAAGTAATAACTTTAGCTCAATACAATAGATTTTGAGGTAAAACTATAATCAATTCAGAAATGACTCTGATGCTCATATTCATAAGCTGCTCAGAAGTTCCTGTTTACACAATTGTACTTTTTGACTCTATAGTATACACTTATAGAACAGATGTTCTTTATAAAGACATTATCCATTGTCATCCAGATGAGGATGGGTTCCCTTTTGAGTCTGGTTCCTCTAAAGAATCTCATATCGTTTCAGGGAGTTTTTCCTTGCCACCAATGTCAATGGTTTACTCATTAGGGATTTAAAATGTATATATTTCTGAAAAGCTGCTTTGTGACAATGTCCATTGTTAAAAGCACTATACAAATAAAACTGAATTGGATTGACTTAACTGGCTGTGGGGGGTACTTTGGCATCCTAACACATTAGTTTGCATGCTAGTAACACTTATTAATTGGGGCATTGCTGGCTCAGTGGTTGTCTCAGAGCTACTGATCAGTTCAAGCTCCAACACTGATAAGCTGCCACTGTGGAACCCTTCAGCAAAGCCCTTAGTAAATATAAATAGTAAATATGCAGGACATGGCAGTTCCAAAAAAAGAAGAAAAAATGAGGGGTGGATAGACAACAGAAAAAAAGCACAGCAATATGCCTACACTTTTGCCCTCATTTTTGTCCTCAATTCCAGGTAATACACCTCTAAATCTACAACCTCACCCTTTCCCTAGGTCCATCCTCTGGTAAAAGAGTGTAATAATAAAACACAAGTTACATTTTGCCTGTACACTTACGCATGATCATTTAACTGTGTCCTTTCAGATTTTTAAAGATTGTTTGTTTAAGTTTCAGAATGCAACAAAGTCAGCTAGGTCTAGGTATTTCTCTGACTTAATCACTACACACTGTCATAGACCTAAGATTTTATTCACCACGATAAATTAAATTATTAATCCAAGTTGCCAATTCCATGGGGATCCCTCGGCTGAACTTTGTGAGTATTTTTTAAAGTTTTTTGCTTATAAAGTAATTACCATTCGTTCTTCCTTCACTTCGCAGTTCTCAGACCTGTCCCTGAATTCGCTGGCTATACCGGTTTCCTTTGATCAATTTCAACATGTTTCTCTAAAGGAACTGTGTGATCTGGTTAACCAGATGAAAATAACGGCCACGGCACTTGATGTTGTTCCCTCTGTGATTATGAAAGCAACTTTTTCTGAAATTGGCCCCAGTATCCAGATGTTGATAAATTCATCTTTGGATGCTGGGGTGGTCCCAAATTGTTTTAAGCATGCTATTGTTCAACCTTTGCTTAAGAAACATTGTTCGGATGAAGGTTGCTTTAATAATTATCTGCCTGTCTCTAAGCTATCATTTCTGTCAAAGCTGTTAGAGAAAGTAGTACAGTCACAATTGCTCCTGTTTTTAAATTCAGCTATGCTATTGGAACCTTTACAATCTGGTTTCACTGCTTATCATAGCACGGAGTCTGCTTTTGTTAAAAGTGTCCAATGACATTTCACTGGCAGTGGATGCTGGAAAAAATACTGTGTTGATGCTACTAGATCTTACAGCTGCCTTTGATACTGTAGACCATAACATACTTCTTTGGTGCTTAGAGCATCTGTATGGTATCAAGGGTACCGCCCTACAATGGTTCAGCTCATATCTTAAGGACAGGTCCTTCTTGGTAGCGTTGGGTAATTTCTCCTCATCTTCCGCTCCTTTTATTAGTGGTGTACCTCAAGGCTCCATTCTGGGCCCACTTCTGTTTAACTTATATATGCGTCCATTGGGAATATTATTAGGGCACACAATGTCTCTTTTCATTTATATGCTGATGATACCCAGTTGTACATTCCATTGAAAGCTGGTGACACCATTCAGCCATTGTTGGACTGTCTGGACGACATTAAAAAATGGTTAACAAATAATTTCCTCCAACTTAATGAAGACAAAACTGAAATAATTGTTTTTGGCCCCCTGAGATTGAGAGATGGTCTCATTAATGAGCTTCGTAAGCATTTCCCCTCAATTTCTTCCCAGTTTATGGACCTTGGCATCATTCTGGATTCAGAATTATGCTTAACCAAGCAAATAAATTCGGCCGTTAAGAATAGTTTTTATTAACTACGGATTATTTCTAAACTTAAAACATTTTTGTCTTTCTAAGATTTGGGGAAGGTTATTCATGCTTTTATCACTTCGTGCTTAGATTATTGTAATTCATTATACTTGGGTCTTCCTCAGTCATCTCTGGCTCATCTCCAGATGGTTCAGAATGCAGCTGTAAGGCTGTTGGCTAGGGCAAATAAATTTGATCGTGTCATCCCAATTTTAGCATCGTTCCATTGGCTCCCAGTCCGTTTTAGGATTCAGTTTAAGATTCTGTTTGTTTTTAAAACTCTTAACGATCAAGCTCCTTCCTATCTCAAAGATCTTCTTACACCACATTCATCGAACAGACTTCTAGGATCTTCTGATAGGTTTCTTTTGCATGTCCCTCATTCCCAGTTAAAAACAAAGGGGGATAGAGCTTTTTCAGTTGCTGCCCCTCGTCTATGGAATCAATTGCCACTGGACATCCGCCTTACACCTTCTATTACCACTTTTAAAAAGAGGCTTAAAACATATCTCTTCTCCCAGGTGTTTTAATCAAATTTTTTACTATTGTCTATTGTCTGTTTTTATTTGGTTTTATTCTGTTTTCTATTTTTACTTTCCTTACTCTGTTCAGCACTTTGGTCAGTTTTGCTGTGTGAACGTGCTATATAAATAAAATTTACTTACTTACTTACCAGGTTGATGAGGTGCCACAGATTCAACAACAGCTAATGAAAGGTCTTTGAGTGTTTTTCCACACGTACGTATGTCAGCTGGCCAGTAGCTAATCAGCAAGCCTAGCTAACCTACCTACCTATCTAACTATCGTCAGCTTCACTGTTAGCTACCTTTTATCAATCTGGCTGGGATTTCCATGCATTACAGATGCTTGCGCAATCAACAGAAAATATTATTAAAATAAAATTCTATTTTCAGGTTATACTACAAGTCTGGAATATCATTTGACATCCCTGCACTATTTTTCATCACTATCTTTTATCCTTAATCAAGTCAGTTACATAGCAACAAGTGCCAAGTGCCTTTTTGGGGTAAAAAAAATAAAAAAATAAAATCATAATAGGCAAAAGAGCAAAAAGTTATCACAAACAAGACTCCTAACAACAGTTATTTACAGTTAACAAGTCATATCTTAAAAAATTTTTCTCACCAGTGTCTCACCATCTTTAATCAAACTTTAACTGGTTATTGATGTAAACTAGTAAGTGATAGTCATCTCTGTGAGTGTATGCATTCAGAGAGAATTCTAGCTCACTGGAGACTTACCCACTAACCCTAGCTAGCTAGCTACAATGCAGTGTGGCAAATGTCTGGATGCTGCTAATGTGTGCATTTTTATTAACTAATCTGTGTTCTACAATGTAATTTGTTAACTACTCTCTGTAGTTTGCTCTCCAGCCTGTCAAACACAGACATTCAAGTCGGACAGTGTTACCACACTAGCCAAAACACTGAGCAATAATTATAAGTTGCACACCAAGGTCAAGCAGATGCCCCAGATAACTCACTCTTGCCCAATATAACTGAAATATAAAAAGAAACATACAAACACTTCCTGTTAGCTGGAGGATTTGTGACTAGCTAAAACAACTTTACAAGTGGGTAAAGGTACAAACTATGCAATTAAAATAAATCACCTTACTATCATATCATTCACTAACTGACTCATTCTTGCACAACATAAGCGAGTTAAAATACAAACACCTCCTGTTCATCACTAGCCAGTGATCCTAAATTCTCTAGCTAAACTGCATCACATCTGGGTAATAATACAAACTAAACAACAGGGACAAATCATATATCATTTACTAGAGTTCCACCAAATTAAATAAATGCCTTACCGGATAAGCAAGACAAAAAACAAAAGTACAATCAGTCTTCAGTCCTTTCTCCTCTTATAGTATAAAATCAGATGCTTTCACTCTCACTCCTGCTTACACTCTCTCTCTCTCTCTCTCTCTCTCTCACTCTCTCTTTCTCTCCCTCAATTGGCTGCTGGCTCCTCTCTGTCACTCTGTAGTCAGACTTCTTTTGTGCCTAAGGTTTGATGTATCTGAGCGCAGTGTATGATATACGCATATACGATGCCTGACAAGTCTAACCTCATACCCTTGACACAAGTGCTGACTGTGAATTACTCTTACAGGATTGTCAGGGCTACTCACAGCAGCTTATTTGTTCCATTTGTCTTTTAAAAACTGTTAAAACACCATGGATTCACAATGGATAAGTGTATATATGAGCATGCTCTTAAAAACTGTACAGAATTTGTGAATAATAGTGAAAATAACACAGGAGGCTGGATTTGATGAAATAATATAGGGATTGGGGATCAGTCTGTAGGTTCTGTATTTTTTTTTTAAATTATTAAACCATATAAACCTCATACAGCTTTCGTATCTACAGTTAGAACACCTAGAGAATGTAGTATACCTTTAAAACACATTTAAGATAAATACCTGGACTATACAAATCACTTTTGAACCTTTTTTGTACCATTTGTCTGACGGTAAAAAGACACCATCCATTTATCTTTATTTATTTATTCAATCAATATGTTATAATCCAATCTGGTGTGTTCTGGCAAAAATGTTACCAAATGAAGCTGATTGTAGTTTCCTAACCACAGAACTGTAAGAATATACCAGGTAGAACAGCAGAAAAAAAAAATAAAACACCAAAAAAAAAAAAAAAACCAAACGAATGCAGTGCAAGGAGTTCTGCTGACAGGAGTCTTGGACTTACGACAAGTATCAGTATATGCAAAAAAGAGACGTCATCTGCTAGCTGGATATGTTTTTCAGCCAGAACAGAATAGACAGCACTTGGCATGAATATGCTGTGTAATGCTAATGACACTCATCTTTATTCTCTTGTCCTACATCAGTTTGGACCATGTTCAGGCCCAGTGTCCCCGGCTAGCCAGCAGAAGGAAGACCATTTATCTCTGAAGAGCCACAGGCCCATCATAAAAACATCAGTCCACTGGCTCTGTCCTTCAGCTTTTTGTTCAGCTGTCAAGTCTTTTCCTCTTCAATAGCTCCAGAGACAGTGCTGCACCAAAATCTGCTTACATCTGTTCAGAATGTTATCTTCTGCTCACACTCTTTCTTAGGATAAAGCTAGGCAACACATGACAAAAGAGTGAGTACAGTGCTGCATACAAGCACTGAGAGACCGAATTCACAATATCACCTGGTATCAGTTATCACGTGTGGAGTAAATCTCCATGCTGCATCAGGTAGCGCATGTAAACATTGTATCTCTATGGCTAATCCAAGGTAAATATTACTATTCTACAACAAACTGTGATTCATCTCTAAGCTCTAAGTTTTGCATTAGAGATAGACCTTGATACTAGTATTTGTAATGGGTATATTCAAAATATGCAAATTATATAAAACAACTAATTAGAATGGGAGAAACGCTATAAAATAAGACTGAATAGTATTTCACGGCGTATTCCAGTACAGACAATATTTTGTGTAGTTTTTAAGATGAGTTATGACACTTGTTAGGGCTACACAATATATAGTTTGTTCATCATTATAGAAGTATCGGCCTTTGCAGTACTGATATGTCATAAGCCCATATGCAAAAAAGCTCTCTAATAACTAATAATTTTCTTTGATGTTCTGTGAGCATTTTCACTATTCTTTTATTTATTACAAAAAGAACAAGAACAATATTTCATACCTTTTTTATTATTATAGATTTGTAGTTACATTTAATGTAGGTGTGGAACGTCTGTGAAACAAAGTGGTTCCTGTTATTAGCTATAAACATTCATTCCTTCACTTGGTCTTGAAGTTAATAAGACATAAGAAAAATGCAGTTTGTTGCAAAAAAAAAACAAAACGTGAAATACAAGTCTCCTGAAGTTTACCTCTGACTGTCGCAATGTACTGACACCGGAGACTCCTTCCAAAAATGTTAAATACTCCCTTCTTTAGAGAAAGATCCACCATGTCGACATAAAATAACAGCACATTTTAAAATCATTTATTATTCCCTGTTAATTAGCCATTACTATAGGAAACTATAGATAACATATTGACAACATCTTGATAGCATACAGATAACATACTTGAACAAGCACATTAATATAAACCTGATTTGTCTTGCAGCTAGCACTAATATCAGAGCTGTATTGTTATAGAAAACAGCGATGTGGCATGAAAACAATTATATTAATATGTGTGAACTGGTAATAGTAAATAGTGCACTGATGAAAGGAAGGAGGGTTAGATGAATGCGTGGATAAAGAAAAGAAGAGGCATCCCACTGAGAACTGATGGACCATTACTGGGCTAGTTTGGCCTGACTTGGAGTACACTGGCCTATAAACAACATGTTTTGATCTATTTTTGGTTTGTTTTGGTCCGCCTTGATTTGGCATCTAAAGAAGATTTTTTTTTTTACAGTTTGTATAAAGTTTGACTAATTCTGTATGACTATATATTTTTTTTGTTTTTGCCAGGTTCCACACAGCACAACAAACTTTCACTCTGCCCAAAATCTAGATGTCCAACTAACTAATTTCTTTCACATCAAAAAAGTCTTTACGCTCACTGGGATATACAGTAACTTTGTTACAAATGAGTACAGACCGTACCATTTTGATCTGTACTGTACACCAACTGTGAGCTGCAGCTGTACATCAGATGTGGAGGAGAAAAAAAAAAGTAATGCTGAGAGCACTCAGTGTGTAAGAGAAACGAATGGCATGATCCACGGTGCCTCAAGATTGTTCCTCTGACCTAACAAAAGTTAAATCTGTTAAATCTGCAAGTGTGCTCTTAGCTAACATCAAGCAGGAAGCAATAACAAACGAAATGCTGCACAAAAAAAATCCCTTAACATAAATGGTTTGGAAAAACAGCAGTCACATTGGCACTGCAGCTTGTCAGCACTTTGTCACTCCAATGTTTCCTGAATGAAAATTAGAACCTCTACATGATGAAGATAAATTACATTAATAGTAAAATCAGAGCAGCTCTAGAGGGCCTGAGTGAGGACCCAAGCCCTGCAGCTTCCATCAGTCACCATGAGACACAGAAGACATATAAGACAGGTGAACACTTTGCGCATTGCCTGTACGAGCACAATATGCAATGCAAACGAGACTAAATAAATAAATAAACAAACAAAGAAATAAATAAATAAACAGTGAACGACTTACACTGAATCGTCGAGTAATTGTCCATTGGATTAATTCATAGACTGTTTTATTCCGCTCGTAATCCAGGTGTTGAGAAGACAAGAGTAGGAGGATCACGGAGCATCACAACACATTCTCTCTCTCTCTCTCTTTCTCTCTCTCCTCTTCTCTAATACAGCAACACTCTCCACATCATCCGCACTGAAGCCCGATCATCACATGCGCATCTTCCTGGCAGAGCTCAAATCAAGTCGTGTCTTCTCATCCCCTGTATAAGATTTGAACTTCATGTTCAATTTATGAACCGCTTTCTGCTCCTCATGCAGCAAAAAAAAGGCTAATCTAAAACGAATAATAATAACAATAATAATAAACCCATCATTATCAGAATAATATGAATGAGACGGGCGTGTTTATCGGTTTATTCTGATATCTCCAGCCTTTCCGTCTTTTGCCATATTTAGCTATTTATGTCCACACTATCCAGAGCGCACGAAGCGGTGAAGTCCTCTTCTCCACCTTCTTCACCGTTACAGGAGGAGGAGGAGGAGGAGAGCAGACCAGTGTGTACTGAGAAAACCCGGCGCTGTCAAAAATAGACGCTTTAAGCGGAAATGCGCGTGCGCGGCGGGTTGCGCGTGTGCAGTCTGCAAATGACGAGCAGCACGGAAAGTTGCACCTGGTGGCAGAACCTGGAGAAAATGTACTGTATGCTAACGTTTTTACCAAAAATGTAGAATTCACCTGTAAAATTTGTAATTGTGTAATGAAATAATAAATGGATGGAGTTCTCAACTGGAGGCTACATTCTGCTACTGAGGACAACCCCAAGCAGTGCAGCCTGGAGATGGCTGAGGATGGCTGTGGATGGCTGAGATAGCTTGAAGTACCATGGAAATGGTTTTGGACCTCAATTTCACATGGACAGTTGTGCTGTGGTGCTGGGACTACGGTTGCTACTATTGCCTTAGGACTGCAATTACCACACTCAGATCTCCTTTAGTGAACAGTAAAACCATATAAAAACCATAATGAACTTTATTTTACTTTCACACAATCCGTTGTTACCCAGATGAGGACGGGTTCCCTTCTGAGTCTGGTTCCTCTCAAGGTTTCTTCCTCATATCATCTTAGGGAGTTTTTCCTCACCACCGTCTCCACCAGCTCGCTCAATAGGGATAAATTCACGCGCTTAAAATCTGTATCCTGTGTTTATCTGTTTCTGTAAAGCTGCTTTGAGACAATGTCCATTGTTAAAAGCGCTATACAAATAAAATTGAATTGAATGAAATAATAACAGACAAATGTTTAGCAAAACAATCAAATTAACAGCAAATAATAATAATAATAATAATAATAATAATAATAACAAGAAACACACATAAAATAAATGTATTCCCTATACTTTTAGGGTAAAAGTATCCAAAGAAGCTTTGATGAACTATCTTTTTAAGCTTTCCTGCCATTAATAAAACAAAATCCTCAACACATCCCTGCTGACAACAAACAAACAAACAAAAAAAAACACACAATAGAAACCATTACAGAAATTCAAATGGTTTCCACTACAAATACCATCACAAACCATCAGCTGCTAACCATTAAAACCATTACCTGGAGAAAGGAAAACCGTGCAGAGGGGTTGCTAAAGTTTTCCAGATGGTTATAATGAAGCTTAATGTAAAATGTAAACAAGTACACTCAGTAAAAACAAAACAAAACAAAAAAAAAAAACAAGCTTGTTACATTTATTTCAGATAATCAGGTTCAGACAAACAGATATTTGTTTTTCTTTGCATGAATTGCAAAAATGCATTGTTTTATCCTAATGCACAGTTTTCCACCGCCTTTCCCCACAAACAGACATATTTTGTAATTGGAAAAAAAATCTCTTCTGTCACATTTGTTTACACCAGTTGCCCAAAAGTCAAGCAAGCAATTACAGCTGCAGACGCAGTGTTTTATACTGAGAAACAGGCAATTAGCTTTACAACACCTAACTGACACTGCAAGACAGCAGGCCAAGTGTATTGTGTATTAGCTCACCAATATACAAATATGAACATACACAATTGTTTAAAAGGTGGACTTGTCGAGTGGGTTTTTATTTGCCCATTGAGAAGAGTTAATGCTACTAAAAAATAATCACTTCGGTGTCATTATTGATTCAGACAAAACAAACTTCCAAAGTTTCTTCTAATGTGCGCGACTGTGTCAAAAACCTGGGTGTCATTTTTGACTCTACACTGTGCTTTGATAAGCAGATTAGTGCTGTGGTAAAAAGCAGCTTCTTTCAGTTAAGATCTATCGATAAAATCAAGATGATGCTCTCCAAGAAGGACCTCGAAACTGTTATTCATGCATTTATAACAACTAGGTTGGACAATTGTAATTCGCTCTATCTGGGTTTGCCCAGAACAACTATTGATCGTTTGATACAATTGGTACAAAATGCAGCAGCCAGATTACTAACTGGCACTAAAAAACATGAGCACATTACACCTGTGCTCGCTTCTCTTCACTGGTTAAGGGTCAAGTTCCGTGTTGATTAAAAAATGTTGCTTTTTTGGTTTTAAAGCTTTGCATGGACTTGCTCCACAGTATATTTGTGATATTCTCACCCCGTACACTGCTTCAAGACATCTTCGATCATCCAGTCAATTACTGCTCTCAGTTACTCGTTCACGCTGTAAGGCTTTCTCACTGGCTGCTCCTAGGCTTTGCAATAGTCTTCCTCTCCACATTAGATCTTCCCCTTCCGTTTTTGTGTTTAAATCCTCCTTGAAAACTTATTTGTATGTTTTAATTGAGGGTGTCAATTGTTTCATTGGTCTTTTCTTTGTATTTTTTTTTTAAACTCTTTTAATTTGTTTTAATTCTGTTTTATATTTCTTGTACATCACTTTGGTTTCAACATCTGTTGTTTTAAATGTGCTTTATAAATCAATAAACTAATCTACACTAAAATAAGGTGTACAAGTGTTTGACTGAGTATCATTAGATGATTGCTAAAATCTCAATAATGCCTTAGTATCCATTTATCCTTAATGAATATTAAGTTGGTTCTTACTTTAGTTTTCACATGTTGAAGAAAATGACGTTGCTGGGTTCATTGGTCAATAATTTTTTATTAAACATTCTTTGGCCCCGCGACCCATTTAACGGACAAGCGGTTGAGGATGGATGGATGGACATTCTTTGGGGTGTAAATATACTACACATACAATATAACACAGTTGTTGCCATTTTAATCACACTCGTACCACAACGCTGTTGAATGTTCTAATCTCACTAATCAACTGCATTTTTTTTTTTGTCTTACTAAAAAAAAAAAATAATTACTGGCAAATCACTGTTGTGTAAGAAGAATAAAACAATTTGGAATGTGGTGTCATAGAAAAATAATAAACTTTGGTGTGGAAAGAGTAACTCCACTGTGTGTCAGGCCGCATCACACCACCTAGTCGTTTATTATTTTGATATAGCACACCCTGTCATGTTTTATTCCTTAATTAAAACATATCCAATTAAATTTCTTGACTAGAACAATTGGATGAATGTTTAATCTATATTTCAATAAATTGTGCCACTGTATGTAAAGACCTCCTATTTAAAGAGCTAAAACTGCACAGATAACACTTCAGTTTGGGCAGCAAATGTACACTGGGATACTAAATTTAATTTGACCACTGCCAAATTATATTGGCAGTGCTCAATATAAATCCTGTCTTATTGCAAAAATGACCACAGAATTTCTGGGGGGAAAAAAAAAATTTCCTCTGCTCAGTGTTACTCTTGCTACATTTTTCTTCAGAATACTGTTAGAAAGCGCTAACACTGGAGACTCCTTCCATAAATGTTATAGAAACATCTCCATACAGAAAGCTTCAACATAACAATTATAAAGTTTTATTAAGAAACTATTAAACTATTCATTTACAACTGATATGAAAGTATCATCATACAAATTACCATCGTACCTAACTAGTTAACACTGCCTACATTCACATTCAAATTAGCATAGCCTCCTCTGCATAACCCTGCTGAAAAAAAATACCAATAGAAACCATCACAGAAATTCTAATGGTTTCCTCTAAAATTTCCATTACAGCCCATCAGTTAACCATTAAAACTATTACCATTTATATTATTGGTCCTTAATGGTATCCACTAGAAATAACATGCAGCCAGTAGAAGGCATCAAAGTACCAGCAGAGACCCTTACAGTTTCCATTAAAACCAATACAATTCCTGTTATAACCATTAAAACTATTAAAAATGTTCAGCAGGGGATACAAAGCATCACAGCTGTAAGTTATATAATATGACAAACATAACAAAGCCAAGGTATTTGAGCATTTTTTTTTTATTGAAGCAAAAAAGTTATCCAACACCTATCACCTATGTGTTAAAACTAATTGCCTCCTTAAACTTAAAATGTGGTTGTGCCACCTTTAGCAGCAGTAACGGTAACCAAACACTTCTGATAACTGGAGATCAGTCTCACAGCACTGTGGTGGAATTTTGGCCCACTCTTCTTTGTAGAACTGCTTTAATTCAGCCACAGAGGAGAGTTTTCAAGCATGAACTGCCTATTTAATGTCCTGCCACAGCATTTCATTTGGTTCAAGTCAGGACTTTGACTAATCCACTCCAAAACTTTAATTTTGCTTTTTTTGAGCCATTCAAGGGTGGACTTACTCCTATGCTTTGGATCATTGTCTTGCTGCATGATACAGCTGCGCTTGAGTTTCAACTTACGGACTGAAGACCGGACATTCTCCTTTAGGATTTTCTAGTAGAGAGCAGAATTTATGTTTCTCTCAATTATTACAAGTTGCCCAGGCCCTGAAGCAGCGAAGCATCCCCACACCGTCACACTACCACCACCATGCTTGACCGCAGGTATGATGTTCTTTTTGTGGAATTCTGTGTTTGGTTTAAGCCAGATGTAACGGGACCCCTGTCTTCCAAACAGTTCCACTTTCAACTCATCAATCCACAGAACATTCTCCCAAAAGGTTTGAGGATCATCAAGGTGTGTTTTGGCAAAATTCAGACGAGCTTTAATGTTCTTCTGGGTTAGCAGTGCTTTTCACCTCGCCACTCTTCCATGGATGCCATTTTTGCCCAGTGTCTTTCTGATAGTGGAGTCATGAACACTGACCTTTATTGACGAAGAACCTTTATTGATGTAGGTCCTTTGATGTTGTCCTTGGCTCTTTTGTGACTTACTGGATGAGTCGTTGCTGTGCTCTTGGAGGTATTCTGGAAGGTTGGCCACTTCTGGGAAGGTTCACTACTGGGCTGAGGTTTTCTGTTTGGAGATAATGGCTCTCATTGTGGTTCTTTGGAGTCCCAGAGAATTCAAAATAGCTTTGTAACTCTTCCCAAACTGATGTATTTCAATCACCTTCTTCCTCAACATTTCTGGAATTTCTTTTAACTTAACCATAGTGTTACTGGGTAAGACATTTTAACCAACTTCATGCTGGTAAAAATTTTATATTTAAGTGCTGATTTGATTGAATAGGATTTGCAGTAATCAGGTCTGTTTGTGTCTAGTCAAGCTGAACCCCATTATGAATGCAGTTTTATAAATTTAGGGAATTAAAACTACGGGGTCAAATACATTTTCACACAGGCCCAGTTGGTGTTGGATAACTTTTTTGCTACAATAAATAACATTATCTTTTAAAAACTGTATTTTGTGTTTACTCAGGTTGCCTTTGTTTTATGTTTTATCTTAAATTTTGTTTTAATTTCTGAAATAATTATATATACAGATATATATACACGAAAACAGAATAAATTAGGATGGGGCAAATACTCTTTCACAGCGCTCTATATGTATATATATATGTACACACACACACATATGTGTGTGTTTGTGTGTGTGTGTGTGTGTGTGTGTGTGTGTGTTTCACTACCAAATACTGCTACTTTAACAGATATATTGTGACACATTTATAACACATAACCCCGTGAAACCCTTGATTATAAGTATCCTGTCAGGTTAGCAATGCAAATTATGAATATTTAAGAACACGACTCAAAAATCCCCTCAGAAATCCTTTCAGGTTAGGTTTTGTTAGCAAGCTGGTTAAAGTTGACAGTGAAGATTATGAACATATGAATGTTTAACGTAAATATCCTCTCAATAATCAGGTTAAAATAGCTTAGATGCGCAAGTAGTTGGCATTGACAGTGGAAATTGTGAACATGTATTACTACAGTTTGAAAATCCTTTCAGAAATTCTGTCAGGTTAGCTTATGTTAGCTAGCTAGCTTCTGTTAGCGGTGAAAATTATGAACATTTAAAATTATTTGATTAGATTAAAAAAAAATAAAAATCCTTCAATAATCTGTGTGTTAGCCTAACGTAGCTAGTAGTTAACATTAACTGTGGAAATCAAGAATATTTGTCAATATGGCTTAAGAATCCTCTTAGAAATCCTGTCAGGATAGCTTGAAGGTTTATGCTAGCAGTGAAAATAAAGGATGCTTATCAATTTGACTCTGGTTAAGTTAGTTTACCAGATTGTTGTAGGCCAAAGAAAGTGATATACACACACACACACATATACATACATACATACATACATATATATTGCACTCAAAGCTGCCAAGCCAATATATGATTCTCCTGTGAAATGCCTACAGAGCTCCTAAAGGGATTACATAGTCCACTGACTCCAGCAATACGGTATCTGGTGTGGAGTGGTAAAGTAGGACATCATATAGGAAATAGGATTCTTCATAGAAGTTCTGAAAGCAGAAGCCATTCCTTCTATTATTGGTATAAAATGACTGAACTGAGAAACCATGAGAAAGTCCTTTTCGTGCTACATTGCTCCCTGTCATGGTCTGAATTTCATATCTACATATTCTTTATAAATTGTTCAATTCATATTCTGTTACTTACAATGAAGTTACATTAAGTGACATGTTGCTTTATTTGTTTGTCACGAATAGTAGGCTGAGACGGATGCAAGTGTAGTTAGTATTTTTTAAGAAACTGGCAGACAAATCCAGATCGTTAGGCAAATCCAAAAACCAAGAAACAATCAGGAACAAAAATCAGAATAACAATCACGGAATCAACGGCTTGGTAAGTTCAGATGAGTTCAAACTGAACGTTAAAACGCAAGGTGTGTATGTGTGTGAGTCTCTTATATGTGCTGGTGCTAATTGTAATCAGAAGTCCGATGATTGTGAACATGTCAGACTTCATGAATTGTGGGAAAGCAAGTTTAGTTCGGGACGGCCATGCTTGTAGGACAGAATATGAACAGAATTTTATCTTTGATATTGTGAAGATTTCTGTGAGAGACATTTATTTCGTTTTCTTGTAAGGAGTCTCCAGAGTCAGTGCTTTGTAACAGTCCAAGATAAAGCTGTTCTTTTAAGTTTTCCGACACAGTCTTTTCAGAGGAGACTTTTCAAGATGGAGTCAAGCTTAATTCTTTTTGTCTTATTAACCTTGTGAGAGAGAGAGAGAGAGAGAGAGAGAGAGAAAGAGAGAGAGAGACAGAGAGCGAGAGAGAGACAGAGAGAGGCTGGTGAGGGAAAAACCATTTATAGGTGCTATAACGTAAGTGATAACAGGAACTAACTTGTCTCACTGATATTCCACAATATTAAAAGATACTAATACTAATCCTTCATATTTCACAAAGTTACTAATACTTTCATATATTCTGGCTATCTGTGATTTTTTTCCCTATCCTTCTGTCCATCTAGCCGTCTGTCTGAGATTCTCATTAACGTGATATCTCAAGAACGAGTGGTTGAATGTTTGTAGGATTTATATGGAATTATCATTGTAACCAGCAGATGAACTGATCAGACTTCGGATCTGATCCAAACAGGGTCAAGGTCACAGCAAGGTCAAATGTATGAAATAATCACAGTTAATCATAGAAGCAACCCCATCGAGACCATTGCACTTATTGTACTATAATTCATTTGAATTTTAAAAAACTCATGTTATGTATTTATACATGGAAGTTTGTGCTCTCTGGGAGCTTAAAATGAGTGCATATCTCTGAATGTACTGTATGTCACGGATTTCCACTCATGCTGAGTGCCAGAGCACAACAGCGCATGCTTCCGTGTTTTCACTAACTGTGTTTACTTGTGACACGTGTGTTTATTTTAGTTTCTGTCCTGTCTCCATTATGTTATTGGATCTCACCTAATGTCTCAGCTGTTCTGTGTTATGCCCTTTGATTAGCTTCTATATTTAAAGCCCCTGTGTGTGTGTCTTTGTTCCAGGCAAAGTATTGAGCTTCAGTGTTTGCCACCTGAGCCATACAGAACCTTTGTTCATTGTCCTCGTTTCTTGGTTTTTGATCCTCGTTTCTCGTCTATGCCCTGTTTATGCCCATTTGTAGATCGTCTGACCCATGCCTGTTCTTGGATATTGATATTGCCTCACGAATTGGATTTGTCTGCCTGCATCTCATTAAAGCCTTTAACTGCACTTGCATCCATCCGCCTTGTTTACACTTGTTGACACTGTAGACCGTTCTAAGATTAATGTGATGATGCATCCCTTCATGTTTAGTTGTCATTTTTTATACCTTTTACAAAATGAAGTGCCATTCATGAAAAAAAAACAGTCAAGAATTAAATTCACTTGAACTTAACACAATAACTTCATCTTCAACTTCTACTCACTATACACTTCATCACATCCATCTTCTCACAAATGGTTCAATTCTAACAAATATGAGGTCTGAGCTAAAACAAAGTAAAAGAAGCTAAAATAACAGCACAAAACACAATAACTAAACAATAAGCAGCTTAATTATTCCACATTAAAATAGGAAGCATTCAGTAGAAAGAGGTTCAACTGGAAAGATTCACAAAACAGACAATGTGTCTTATTGCTGTGTTCTGTGTTCAATCAGATTGAACTGAGGTGTGTTTGACACACTGCTGTGTTTTCTCTGTGTATGCACAGTCAAGCTGGACAGCTCTATACACCACTGCAGCAGCATCGCTCCCATCTGCGTTATAGGTTTCAATCCCCATAAGAGCACTTAGCTGGCAGTTGTTTTATTAAAAGATCAGCATTATCTTCCCTTTCCCCAGATAGGCCTTTTAATGCTGAGATCAGGATCTGGGCACGGTACCTGAGAAATGTGCATTATAGATGGATATCTGGGCAGAGTACAGTTAAGTGAACTGTTCTCTGAGGGCCAAAGAATTACTCCAGCCTAACTGACTTATGTGACACTTCTCTGTACACACCAACACTTACTATGTGACAGTTATTAACGTCAATAAAATAACTTCAGTAATTGTTGGCCATTTTATGGGGTCTTAAAAGCATAATATGGATATTGGGACATTTACAAAATCTGATAATGAATGAAAATTACTGCTTCAATTAATCAGGTTCCATGAAAGAAAATTGTATCTTCTAAAAAAATTATTTAATTAATATCTTACACTAGCTCCCTGGGATAGGCTCCAGGCTCCAGGCTCCCCCGCGACCCTGAAAAGGAGTAAGCGGTTGAAGATGGATGGATGGATGGATATCTTACACTATGTACAACCTTATGTACAAAAACGTAAAGGGTCTAGCCTATTTGGCCTTCCATCAATATGCACCATTTTTGTCCTTAGCAAAAAAATTTAATATGCACCTCCAAAGTGCATACTTTGGCATTGTTTTCTGGCAGCTAGACACAATACAGCAGCAGAACAAACCCGAGAAAAAATGCTGAGGAAAAAAACGAATGCATTCTAATTCCACGGCACTGAAAAAAATCTTAACATGTCCTCCAAATAGACTGATCTTTTCTGGCACTCACAACGTCAAGGGAATTCCAAGATAAAACCTCTGAAGTCGTACATTTTTACAATGATGTGCAAGGTTAAGAAACAACATGCATACTGTATATAACTTCAGCTTTTCTCTACAAACAACTTTTTTAGAACAAGTTCACCTTCAGTCTGTAAAGACGTATACTCAAATATAATTTACAAATATTTTCCCACTTTCAAAAATCTAATGTCAGCAGCAAGCCAGCAACAAGATGAATTAATAAAGAAATCTGTTGCAAACATTTTTTGTTTATCAGTGTTATTAAAGGCATCAATTAGTTGTTGCAGTACATTACTGAGGGAATGTTTACAAGATTTATTGCATTCACAACTATTACATCTAATTATTACATTCACTGACATATGAATTTAGTCCAGAATTGGCTTTACTCTAGGTGCACAGAGGCTTAGTGGTTAGCACATTTGCTTCACACCTTCAAGGTTGGGGTTTCGATTCCTGCTGCGGCCCTGTGTGTGCGGAGCTTGGGCACCAACAGCAAATTGCAGATGATTACATGCCATGATAATTAAAGAGCAACACATCATACATTTATAGTTACATTTAATGTTGTGGAAGGTCCACAAGACAAGTAAGTTCCTGTTATCACTTCCGTTATAGCAACTATAAATAGTCATCACCTCACCAGCCTCTATTTTTCCCCTCTCTCTTGAAGTTAATAAGACAAATTGTCCTCATTCCTTGCAAAGTTATGAAGACTCGAATGTGATAGAAAGCTGCATAAAGTTGCAGCTTTATCTCTAACACTGGAGATTTCTTCCATAAAAGTGAAATAAATGCCTCCTTAAGGAAAGCATCACCAAATCAATGATTATTTGTTTTACTTTGTTAAATAAGAATGCAATTCTAATCCACTTATTTTTAGACTTAGATTATGTGGCGTGTCTGGTATACAAGTCCCCGTGAATTAGCTGTTACTGCAGAAATGACAATGACAAAATGAGTCCACGCAGCCAGCACTACTGTCAGAACATCTGTTATTGAAAATTAATCAATACCTTCTGACCAATCAGATTTTAGAATTCAACAGTGCTGTGGTATATAATGTTACAGCCAAGTCTTCTGAGAACTTGTGCAATACTTTGCTGAATGTTGTAACAATGTTCTTGTTTAGCTAAGTAGTTACATTAGATGTTCCTGAGCAAAACCAAGAAAAATCTTTTATACTACCTGCAAATTACAGCAACACATTATAAGTATAAGTATAATTATAGGTAAATTACAATTACAATTTTTAAGTTTACAGTTCTCATGTCCTTCCTTAGTTAGGCTGGTTTTGCCTTCCTGTTCTTCTTTTTGGAATCACTAATTTGCCTGAGTTATCCATGTGTTCATATGTTTTTAAATTGTCTGCCTGTTTTGATAATGAATCCTGCTAAAGGTCTACAGTATATTTACTCTGAAATTGCATCCCTCTACCTGTTCCTCCTGCACAGGGATTTACCAGACAGTTCAATAACTGCATACACAGCAAGCAGTTTTCATTGATCCTGTCTCATGAAGTTCTGTTCAAAGTATTAAAAGAAG
This sequence comes from Ictalurus furcatus, assembly GCF_023375685.1. Classification (NCBI taxonomy): domain Eukaryota; kingdom Metazoa; phylum Chordata; class Actinopteri; order Siluriformes; family Ictaluridae; genus Ictalurus; species Ictalurus furcatus. The sequence goes on along the minus strand of NC_071265.1, from coordinate 9,948,683 downwards.
GGCTCCTAACAAGGGAGCTGAATATAATTAATCCCAACATGACTACTAACTCAGCACTTCCTTTTCAAACTCTGTGAAGGTTTCCTCATGTTGAACAACTAAGACTTGATTAAGTCGAGTCAAACATGTCATGAAGGGATAAACATTTGCTTGCATATTTCTCTAAGGTTTATCGATAAATTGCATTTTCACTCATTCCTTTATTAATATTTAAAACCATAAAAGTATTTTTTACTTTTACCATTGCTATCATCACTCTGTAGGGACCCTGGCACCCTGGCATGCTGGGGTATGCAAAGAAAATAATTTCACTGTGCTGACGTATATGTGACCAATAAAGACTCATTATCAATATTAAGTACATGCTAGTTCATGTTTGTTAGTTAATGTATTAATTAATACGTAGGGTTCAAATTAGGGGTCTAAATCAAATTTCACCCTTGCGTGTAAAGGAGAAGTGCCCTAGGCCCTAGCCACCCAGAGCTCGTACTAGTAGTACAGTAGGATTTAAAAAGGAATAGATGGAGATTGATTGTTCGCCAGAGATTGTCATGAACTAAATTTCATTTCAAGTAAACTTCCTACACTGTAACCAAATATAAGCATGTTTTGAATGAAAGAATGTATCCACGGTATACAATGCACATAATTCCACCTAATAATCCATGTCTTAAGCATAACTGAACACTACAGTATGAACACAATATTCATGTCTGCGTTCATATCATTCCTGCCGACTCTCTGTTACCATGGTAACCCTGTCTCCTGCCCTGTTCTCTCAGGCTGAGCGCACCAGAGTTAAAGGAAAGGGACAACAGGATCAGATGCTTGTCCCAAGGCTTTCAGGTGAGCTAAATGATGATCGGGGGCAAAACACAGCATATACTGGATTTCAGGCTCAACTTCACCCGATGACCTTTTTTTCTCTCTCTCTTTTTTTTTTAAGTAAGTAAGGTAAATTAACAGACAGATAAAGCTGAGGATTATAACGGACATGCTGCAATGCTAGTGATATCAGAAAAAAACTTTATTATGTTAGGTTTCTGTGAAATTGAAATTTTATTTTAGTTTTTAGTTTTGCAGATACGAACTAAAAAATCACTACACTTCAAAGTACTCTAAACTCAAACAGACAAAAAAATCAAAAGATAAAAAGACTTGGGTTTGTCATAAACAGAGTTGGGTGTAACATGCTACAAAGTAACGCGTTACGGTAATCTAAAATCGTAGTAATTTATTACTTTAAATTTAAGTAATTTGATTACAGTTACTGATGTCAACTGTAATGCATTTAACACTGTAATTGCATTACAAATTTATTGTTAAGAAAACAATATTAAGTAAAATGCTGTTTTGAATAAATCACATTTTGCCCCGAAGATTTTTTCTTTAGCCCCGAATAATCCTCCACTTGGAGCGGTTTGTCCCTACGTGACAACGTCAGTAAAAGAATACGGCCTGTAATTTTATATCTTCAGTGAATGGAGGCGAGACCAATCAGACAGGAAAATAAGTGGAAATACTCATGTCTCAATTCTGCCAAAAGCTAGCTCACATAGCCAGTGTGAGGAAAAACGCCGACTTCTTTTGTTAAACCAGTAAAGGGGTTGAAATGGAAACAGTAACATCCTCTGATGCTGAGCAGGAAAACAAGGTGTGTAAATGTCTATATGAGTTCCAGTTTACAGGAACATGATATGAGCAGAGTATAAGGAAAGATCATGTATGTCGCATGACACTGTAGCAGCTAAACCCATACAATGATAGCTTAGCTATGCCTCCCCATGGCTAGCAACACCAAACTAGCGTAGTTAGAAAAGTTTTATTTTTTATCAGTCTGGTAATCCTACAAATAGTGACAACACCCGAGGCAAGTGTAATGATAAATCCAACTTTTTCTGAACATGTCATACATTGCATGCTAAAATTACCAAAAGAACTATGAGTTTCACTTTGTAGTGTATTTTTGTAGGTTTGATACTGTAGGTTGGTTTTAAAAGTAATATGAAAGTAAAGTACTTAGTAATGTGATTACTTTTTACATGCAGTAATCAGTAATGCAATCAGATTACATTTTTAAAGTAGTAATTAGTAATCTGTAGTGTTACTTTTTTTGAGTAATTTACCCAACACTGGTCATAAATGCCTCTCCAAACAAGCTCTGTTATAAAGAATAATAGTGGCATACACAAACAATGCTAGTAGAATGGTGGTTTTCACAGCAGGCAAAGAGAGGATAGAGCTAGACCACATAGATCTTCCAGGTTAGACCTGTCCACTTGGAATAGAATATCATGTAGCGGATATCCTGGGATCATTATCTCTGTTGTTTTTTGTATTTTTATATTATTTATTTTTAATGTAACTGGTTGAAGTGAGCCTTGTCTGGAGAGCTGACTAATGCCTGGTACACTCTTAGAAAAATAGGTTCAAGGTTCAAGGGTTTCCTCTCGGGGAATCCTCAAAGGTTGTTTGCACAACCCTATAACAAAGTGTTTTTCTATCAGAGAGATGAGAAGTAAAACTTCTTTAGGAAGCCAAGAAAGTGAAAGAAAACTTAAAAACACTTTAAGTTGCATGGCCTGTGGGAAAATGCAAATCCTTGTCTTTATTTAGAGACGAATACAGTGTGTCAGAACGTCTAGTTTGAGATCATTTTTATGCCAGGTCATGTGCAGTTCCATGATGCCACTGTTTCCTAGTCAACAAGTTAGCAATCTAACTAGCAGCTAACAACTAAATAGCAAATCATTCAATTTCTAACATTAGCTGAAAGATTATTGAGGTACTCAGAGTCATAAACTAAACTGTTGTAAACCTTTGTATTGTGTTTACTTTAAAAACATCAGCGTTATTGTAATTTTGTTGGTGGCTAATATACCTAATTTACAGGCGGAATGCTGATGAACCTGCAGCTGTACTAGCAAGCATATTGTGAATAAAGATAAAGAAATACTGAAAATATTATCAATAAAATGATCTGAAATGTGATTTGTTTTATTGTGATTTTTTCCCCACGACAATAACAGGTTCTATATAAACAAATGGGAACTGTAGGATAAAGTGTAAATGACACCTCATCACCTTATCACAAAATCGTGTCTGATTGGGCATAGACCCGTCACATTTTAATTTACATATTAATTATTTTCTTTTTATTCAATTCAATTTTATCAAAGCAGCTTTACAGAAATATATAAACACAGGATACAGATTTTAAGTGTGTGAATTTATCCCTATTGAGCGAGCCGGTGGTGACAGTGGTGAGGAAAAACTCCCTAGGACGATATGAGGAAGAAAACATGAGAGGAACCAGACTCAGAAGGGAACCCATCCTCATCTGGGTAACAACGGATAGTATGAAAGTAAAGGAATGTTCATTATGGTTTTAACATGAAGACTGTTTTGTTGAACTAGTCCACTGTTCACTAAATGAGACCTGAGTGTGAAACTGCATGTGGTAATTGCAGTCCCAAGGCCATAGCAGCAACCGTAGTCCCAGCCACCACAGCGAGAAATGTCCATGTGGAATTGAGGTCCAAAACCATTTCCATGGTACTTCAAGCGGTACCATCCTAATCAATCTCCAGGCTGTAGCCTCCAATTGATGAGAGCTCCATCCAGAGGTAGGGTATCAATTATTTTATATCTGTTACAGAATGATTCATATATACAGCGGGGTCCAAAAGTCTGAGACCACAATGAAAATAGGCCCTAAACTCTTCTATAGAAGCATGAGTTCAGACGACACTTTCAGACGATGGATTTGATCTAAAATGGATCATAAGGTTTTGCACAAATGTGTGGTGTCCATGCCAGCTCAAGCGCACACTGTCACTGAAACAAAAAAGGTGACGTACCAAACTTTTAAAAATTGAAATTCATGTAAATATTTCAAAGATTCTACTTTTCACTCAAATTGTTGTCAATAATATAACATGCAATGAAAACTGTTGTATTTATTTAGAAAAGCATGCACAATAGAAGCATTTTCACTCAGATTTTTGGACTCTACTGTAGCTATAACATGCTATATGTAAACCCCTAGTTCTTATGCTTTTTGTCTCTTTAATTGGCCAAAGATCTGCTGCTGATCCCTTTTTCCTAGGAAGTCATTCAAGGTCATTCAGAAACTACTGGCACCTCATCGTCACTCAGCCGTAAGGGTGATGATAGCAGGGGGTAGCTTATAGCTTAATCCCAACCATTTCTAATCATGTTCCTTTTCAGATGCTGTGCTTCTTGCTGCATGGTTTGATCAGCAATTAAGATCTGGATAGGAAGGCATTTTGATTGTTGATATGCCGTATAACCTTACCTTGAAGCACCCCAGAGCTGATTTATGTCCGCTCACTGTGTATGATTTATGAACACAGCCTGGAGATAGCTCAGGGTCCTCAGGAGGTTTCTGAACCTCTTCAAAACATGATGTATCAGATTGGCATGATTAACTGTAATACTTTGCCAGATAACTTTGCTTTCTCCATTAATGCAGAATAAGATTTTTGTACATTTTTAGTAAACACTGGTCAGGCATTGGCTGATTTGGTCCTTCTTCTTTGGGAATGGGAGCAACATTTGCACTTGTGCATATAGTTGGTATCATGCTATCTTATTGGTATCTTACTGGTTTAAAAGGTAGGTAATGACAGGAACCAGATCCATTGCTTGTTTGTACAAAAGTCACAATGGAATATCATCATTTTCCTTTTTGTTTGAGTTTGGCAGAGTTTTAAGCACAAAGATCATTATGTCATGTTGATGTTGAGAGAGGATAAATACCCAATGAAAAACGCTCACTTAGGGCTGCTCAAATCCACCACTTTTTATTTCTCTTTACCTTTTTATATGTGTAATATAATGTTTGCTGTTGGCATTCTTTATCATTTTATGCACTTTGCTCCTTAAGCGTTTGTCCATGATTATGAAATTGATGCATTTATCTCATTACAGCCTTGATTTCTTTTAATTGTCATCCAGGGTTTATCTGTAGTTTTAATAACTTCCCATTAGTTCATGGGTGTCTAGTATATTATTTACTGTAGTATTGAAGTCTGAGAAATTATTTACCTGTAACATTAGTATAGGGTGCAAATGGTGGGTATTTGTTTTTCAAGGTACATGCTAAAATCTTCTTTCTTTCTTTTTTTTTTTTTTAAACAAACAGCATGGTAAAGTTGTGTGTAATTGTATACTAATATGCAGTGTATCAAAACAAAGCATCATCATTCCTTCAACATTATTTACATCATAGTTGCATATAGTGGATCATTCCAAGAACGATGTAGGAAGCGATCCTACAATTCAGCTAATTCTGAGATTTTGTATTTTCCCACATGAAAGCTGTTGTGTGTGGGCCTATTTTCAACACTATATTTCACAGATATGTTACACTCACATCTGTTCCATTTTCAGACTGAGGCTGTTAGTAAAGAACCTAGTTTGTGAATGCTTTAATACTTCCTTATCTAGTTAGTAACAATAAATCAGAATGGATATTTTATAGAATTAGACATAAGACAACTGGTACAGCTGATGGCTGGATCTATAATGTAACTGAAGGACTGCGAGTAGGGGACAGTAAAAACACAGTAAACTGTAATAGATGGATGGATGGATGGATGGATGGATGGACAGATGGATGGATGGTCAGTCAACCAAGCAACCAATCAGGGGTGTTAGTTAATATTGGATACTTCAAAACACCTGACAAGGCTGTCAATCATTCCAGATTCATATGTCGATTGACTCATCTGCCATTTTTATTGGGGGAAAAACAAGACTTTCATAAATACTTTTGGCAAGTATCGACATATCCCGATATTTATATGTATACATTTATACATATACATATATAAACATATATATATATATATATATATCACCCCCCCCCCCCCCCCAATAAATTGGGTCTATTATGGGAGGATACAATTGTAACTTCTGAGGAAAAAAAAAACATTTATTGTCTCATTATATCTCTTGGTTTATCAGTACTGTCGGAGGAAGACTTGTTAATCATTTGTGCCAGGGAAATTCTCTCTGAGAAAAAGCAATGCTTCAGTCTCTGAGGTGTTTGAAAAAGCAACAGTTTCCTTGCTCTTTGGCTATTGTTTAATGATCAGATGTGAGCCATTGCTTTCAGATAACAGTGCTGGCCTCTTGAAAAGCAAGTGTGCATGCCAAATGAAATATCCACTCTGATTAGTTCAGTTGTGAAGAAGCAACAGATAACAGATAAGGTCAACCTTGAATAAAATTACACAGCTTTAGAAAGTGGTGTCTAGTACTACTACTACTACTACTACTACAACTACTACTACTCATGAATACCATAACATTTGTTAATTGGTTGGCAAAACGCAACAAAATGCTCATATTGAACAAGGACACTTGTTCCCTTGGGATGTACTGTAATGAATGTAGTGAATGTTATGTATGGCATAGTTTCCCAACCGTGGTCTTAGAGTACCCTGTATCCTGCATATGTTAGGCAGGGTCCCAATTCACCTACTTATTCGATGTACTAATAAGTACACTTTTTGTGAAGAAAAAGTACATACGTTTGAGTGTGTATTAAAAGAGTTTGCAAGTACTGGGACATACTAACAAGTCGTTGTAATGGAAGAGAACGTTGTTCTGTGACATGTCCCGTGTTCCGTGTTTATGTCTGTGTTACTTTCTGGCTCTTCCTTTTGGTTATGCTACCATAGCTAGTCTTGCCGGAGTTCCTGATAGCACTCACGCAAAGTATATTGTGCTTAACCAATAAACATAACTAATAATCTCTCTGTCGAGCTACACATGATACTCCTGGGATACTAGTCATCATGACCCCTTCTGCTCTCTGGACCTGCCTGGTCTATCCTGATGCCCAATTTCTGGTTGGAGTTCTCATCAATTGGAAGTCACATGCTACGGTTGAGGATGGCCCCACATGGTGCAGCCTAAAGATCACTGAGATTACTGAGGATGGTGCCACTTAAAAACCATAAAGATGGCTTTGGACCTCAACTCATATGAACAGTTATGCTGTGATGGCTTAAGACTACAATTGCTATGATAGCTTTAGGACTTCAATTGCCACAAACGCAAGTCTAAATCAGTGAACATTGGAGAAGTTCAACAAAACAGACTTCAAGAAAAAAATTTCCTGGTTACACTATTGCACTTTTTGACTAAGTAGTATTAGCAGGATTTATTTATAATCGCACTACCCAGGTGAGGATGGGATTCCCTTTTGAGTCTGGTTTCTCTCAAGGTTTCTTTCTCATATCATCTCAGGGAGTTTTTCCTTGCCACCATCACCTCAGGCTTGCTCATTACGGATAAATTCCTACATTTACAATCTATATCCTCAATTTATATATTTGTGTAAAGCTGCTTTTGGACAATGTCCGCTGTTAAAAGTGCTATGCAAATAAAATTGAACTGAATCGTACTGAATTATACCACAGTAATTTGCCAACAATTATATTTCATTTTATTAATCAATGATGTGTCATACGTTTTATTCATTTACTGATCCATTTTCATGTGAAATCTGTGAAATACATTGGTTCCTGTTATCATTTACATGATAACAGCTATAAACAGTCATTCCCTCACCAACTTCTCTTCTCTTCTCTTTCTGTTAATCAGACATAAATTCAGCTTCTCAGGTTACTAAGAAACTGGAAAGCGCACACTCCTCTGTCCTAAAGACTTTCCCATGTCTGAAAACATAAAGGAACATTTATATCAAGTGTTTACCATTCAAGTTTCAGTGAATTAGTTGTTACTAGAGAAACGATAGTGTATGTAAACAAGCGCAATAATATAAACCTGTGATTTGCCTTGCAGCCATAACTATTGTCAGAGCTGCTGTTATAGAAAATGAATCAACACCTTCTGACCAATCAGATTTGAGAATTCAATGGTGCTGTGGTATAACTTAAGTCAGCATCTTCTCTTCTAACGTAATAGGAGTGTTGATAGAGGAGTGTACCAGGAGTGTAAGAGGCCACCAGTGTGTTGTAGCACAATTTAATAAATCATTTAAGATATTGCTGGGAACAATTCTCAAACAATGCTTAACAAGGGGAACACTGCCACATTGTATTTATCTTCTTCATAAAGTGAATACACCTCTTTTTTTGATAACATGCCAAGGGTTTTAATGAAATGGAGAACATCAATGTAAAGTCAATAATGTAAGGAATAAAATACAACAGGGTATGCTGTTATGAAAATAATCAACAACAGGGTGATGTTTTATTCCTCTTATACCACAGAAATATGCCAACAAATCCATTTTTATTCATTATCAAGCCATTCTTTTTTATCAGTTTTTGTGATCAAGCCATTCTTTTATCATGTTGTGGAACTTCCATGAGACAAAAAATGACCAAAATACCAAAAAAAAGAGAAAAAACATGACTAATACAGACAGACGTAATGGCATTGTTTATCAGCCTTCTTGCCATGGATCCGGAGCCTATCCCGGGAACACTGGGTGTGAGGTGGGAATACATCCTGCATGGGATACCAGAAGATCATAGTGTACCACGCATACTCTCAGTCACACACTCAGTCACACCTAGGGACAATGTATCTTAGCCAATCCACCTACTGTCATGTTTTTGGAAAGTGGGTGGAAACTGGAGAACTGCAGGAAACCCCACCGGGACTCAGGGAGAACATGCATAGAAACTCCACACAGGCAGTAAACCGAGCTCAGGGTCGAACCTGGAGCCGTGAGGTAGGAAAGCTACCCTACTGAGAAACTGCCAAGCGCAAAGTCCTCTGTCCTGTAGACTCTCTTGTGTGAGTGTGGAAAACTCTTTATTTTCAGGAAAATAAAATCACTGTAACACACACCCTCTTGTGGCTTACTGCTTTATTTTATGTGTTGAATCTTACAGTCATTTGCTTTTACATTTATTCTGGCAATGTTAGAATTTTATGTCTTGCAAATTGAGCATGGAATGGATGTAGTGAGATCTATTCAAATTCTCACTAGGTGTTGTGGCGTTTACAAACTAAAGTCTTGAGGCACTCAGTCACAAAGAGTGCCATAATTTGCTACCATTTCACTGTCAGATTGACTGCATTCACCAGAAGGAAGAGCTCATAAATTTTGCATTGTTAAATCTCCGTAATTACATTTTTTTAATAGAAGAAAATCAAATCACTTAAATTCTACGTTACTGGAAGATAACATAGTGCCGTAGTGTCTCCTACATACAGTAAGAAGCCCCTGGGCCTGTAACATCTAAAATGCCAGTTCTCCACATTTTCCTAGAAGGTCATTGGACCAATTAAATCTAGTTTCCAAATGAGTATTTTAAAGGGCTCCAGCGTAATAAAGCCTAACAGAGGATGCGTAGCAGGAGTCATCGTTTTCATCACACACTGCATGCCGGTTGTCAGTATGGATTTAAAGCCATGTCACAGCTGCATTTTTAAGTTTAAAATAATGATCTCCTATAAGGCTTGCTGTTTATTCTGTCCTAATTTGTACGCAAGTATAATATTCACATACCTAGGTATAGTCTAGAGGTCTAATCTGCATCATGCATCACAGAGATGTTAAATAAGCAGCAAAGTCATTATGACGGCTTAGCAAAAGGCTCCTGCTGACATTGAGACAGTGAGCGGGTGTCAGATAGAAGGAGCGACTAGAAGAACCAGCATTACACCACCTACCACGTTCTCTCTTCAGAGACTCCAGACTTTCTCTCCTCTTGGCTTTACCGCAGCGTAGCTATGCGCCATCTGTCGCTGTTGTCATGGCAACAAGGCCCATTGATCTACATAAAACCACAGACGGAGATATTCTGGTCTGATCCATTAGCATGAGTCAAACGGCATCTCCATCTTGGCGAACTGGCGGACAGTCGTTTCAGACATCTTTCTGACCATAATTACCATTCTTCTGACCTTTAAAAGGAAACTGATAATATATCTCTTATTCCTGATCATAATAGCTGCCACATCTTTAATTCATGGCTATTAAAGCCATCCTGAGATGGGTAGAAACGACTACATCTCAACACTACTTGGAATTAGTTCTAACCTCATTTATTAGGAACCTCTGCGTTTTAAGATGTACTCATTTCTACCCAGTTCTGGATGGCTTTATTAGCCATGAATAAAAGATGTGTCAGCCATTATTAGTAGGAATAAGAACTAGATTATCAGTTTTCTTTTAGAGGTCTGAATTATGATAATTATGTTCAGAAAGATGTCTAAAACAACTGCCGGTTATCTAAGCCAGTGGTGCAGTTCGTCCATGGCAGTGGAGTATGTTTATGCAACAAGCATTCCTGGAAGAAATATGTCTTCAGAAATATGAAGTCTTTGCTGGAAACACATGCACACACACACACACACACACACACACACACACACACACACACACATCACAACACACATGGCTCATAAAAGCTGCAGAATGTCACAGCAAGAGATTTGATTTCTAAAGATATTCTTAAAGTTCTGAGAGCTAAGCGAATGTGGAGAACTCGGAGTAGGAAAAGCTAATAAGGCCTGAGATTTCTCTATAGAATTCTCTTTATATCACTGATTACGTTTACATGGACAGCAATAATCTAATTACTGACCTTATTCTGAATAAGACAATATTGTGATTAAGGTGTTTACATGAGTTGCTTTTAGTATATTTCTTTCATGTTCCTGTTTTACATGTTATAGAACATAGATCGATTAACGGCACACGTCATTACGTCCCCACGCCACGCCATCCGACATTCCCTCCAGAATTTCACGTATCAACATACAGTTCGTCTTCGTTATGGTACCGTATACAGTTTTGGGTGTTTCATTCTTAATTTTACGAAAACTTCAAGTGCAGTTAATTATTTGTCATGCTGTACGTGCAAATACACGACTGTTTGAAGCCGTGGGCTGCGTCCCAAACCGCGTACTTACCTACTATATAGTAGCTGAAATACATGTATTACACTTACTATATAGCAGGTAAGTACGTGGTTTTGGACGTAGCCATGCTCTCTTGTTTGCCGTCAAACGGTTGAGCACTGCCATGTGTGTACATATCCTGTCGCAGAATGCGGTGAAAACTCTCACACGACGTTAATAGTGTGAGTAAGGTGTTTACATGTCTGTAATACACGTCGATAATGCGACTAAAACAGGAATACTCCACATGTCTTAATTTGATTTGTGTTTACTTCGAGTATGACTTTAGTCGGATTAAGGTCATCAATAATCGCTGTTTACATGCTAGTTTCTTAATCAGAGTATCGTCTTAATCGGGCTAGCATCGGACTATTGTTGTCCATGTAAATGTACTGACTGTAAGAAACTTGAGGAATGTGGAATTGATGTGAAAAAATCACATCAAGGCTAGAATCTCCACTTAGCCTGATTACAACAAACCTTCTACACGCTTGTTTCATAAATGTTATAGTTTTATCTGAAGGATTGTGAAAGGAAAAACAGCGCTGTTTCTTTTTGAGCAAATAATTACGCCGACGATGTTCAACAATCGGCAGCAGAGGAAAACCTCAATAAGCTTAGAGAATGAGCAAGGTGAAACTAAACAGATGTGTTCAATAAAAGCCAGGCAACTCTGTGCAATTTCTCCAATGATTAAAGTGACCAATCTCTGAGCTTCAGTCATATGTCTTAGTTAGAGGTCTCTCTGTGGTAGGAGATGTCAGAGCTCTCTGATAGGATGCTCTCTGGAGATGCAGAATTATTGATGTGTTTAAATGGTGCATTATATTAATGCAGGCTAAGTAAGGAATAAAACATGATTTCATGTGCTGTTATAAGAATCAACGATAGAGTGGTGTGATGCAGCATGATGTGAAACAGAGTTATTTTTGATACCACAAAGCTGAGTAATTTCCAATGCCAGCCTGTCCCAGAGTGTTTTTAGTATTATTAATACTACAATGGTGGTGATGCTTATGCATTTTCTTGTAGGTACACAAAGCACACAGGGTAGCAAGCTGTATACATAGCACAAGGTTAGCTTAAAAAAGATGTGTCAAAAGTATGATATAGTAAAGTATAACCATATTTCAAATGTCCCATTAAATATTTAAGAAGTGACTGCCATTTCCATATTGTCCAGACTAGGGCTCTAACAAAATATAAATGCATTATTTGGAATGAACAGAACATATTCTCTGAACAGATACAAATACAGGCACACTATTTAGTTAGTTTGATTGTTTGTTTTTTTTAGAAAGCGTGCCCATACAGGACATTCAGAAGTTTTTTACCTTCATGCAGGTGAGCGGTCAGATATGAAGGTCATGGGTGTGAGTGAGCATTTAGATATAAAGCTTGCAGGACAAAAAAAGAGTGAATCTTGCATGATGCATTCACAGTGTTCATTCATTCATCCTTAGTAACTGGCAAGTGAGGGTAAAAGTGGTTTAAATGAGGCTATTTGACAAATGTGAGCAAGTACAAACAAAAGACTATGCTGACAGTCAGTACGTTTACATGGACAACAATAATCTGATATTTAACCCAATTAAGACGATACTCTGATTAAGAAACTAGCATGTAAACAGCGATTATTGATGACCTTAATCCGACTAAAGTCATACTCGAAATAAACACAAATCGAATTAACATTTGGAGTATTCCTGTTTTAGTCGCATTATCGACGTGTATTACAGACATGTAAACACGTTAATCACACTATTAACCTCGTGTGAAAGTTTTCACTGCATTTTGTGACAGGATATGTTCACACACGGCAGTGCGCAACCATTTGACGGCAAACAAGAGAGCACGGCTACGTCCGAAACCACGTACTTACCTACTATATAATAGGTGTAATACATGTACCTGAGCAGCTATATAGTAGGTAAGTATGCGGTTTGGGACGCAGCCCACGGCTTCAAGCAGTCGTCTATTTGCATGTATAGCACGACAAATAATTAACTGCACTTGAAGTTTTCGTAAAATTAAAAAAGAAACACCCAAATCTGTATACGGTACCATAATGAAGATGAACTGTATGTTGATACGTGAAATTCTGGAGGGAATGTCGGACGGCGTGGCGTGGGGACGTAATGACGTGTGCCATTAATCGATCTATGTTCTACAATATGTAAAACGGGAACATGAATGGAATAGTCTAAAAGCGACCCATGTAAACACCTTAATCACAATATTGCCTTATTCACAATAAGGTCAATAGTTAGATTACTGCTGTCCATGTAAACGTAGTAAGAGTTGGGATTTCTACCTCTGGGATTTCCCCCCAGTGTTTCTGGGGTAGAGTGCTCATATTTAATTAAAAACATTCATTCATCTTCAATAACTATTGCTGGTGTTCCTGAGCCTATCGTGGGAACACTGGGGATGAGGTGGATATACTGTTCACCATGGATGGGATGCCAGTTCATTTTCCGATCAGTAGCGCTTAACCACTGGGTTACCACTCTCCATATATCTCCATGGGAACAAGTCGTGCTAATTGTGCATACAGAAATATCAGCATGCCATCAATAATATTGTCCAGAATGAAGAGAGGACGATGAAAATGACAGAGAGAGAGAGAGAGAGAGAGAGAACCAAGAGACTCTTTTGAATTACAATAAAAATGTGACACTCAACAGTCACCATACCGATTCATACTTCAATCAATCAGGAAAATTAAGCTCTAGTATGAAAAATGACTCCACTCACAAACCGCCTGTCAAAGCACACAAGTATCAAAATGCCCCACATGAAACAGACAGTGACGCCAAACAAAACATGACATAGCAATTCCACCAAAGCAAGGAATGTTAGACAGTAAATCTTCCTTCCTGTTTGTGAGAGGACTGTGTAAATGCTGTCTTCAACCACCTCTCTCCTCCCTGAGGCCTGAGGAGAAGGTGTTAATGAGAACACCTGGTCAAAATGCTCAGAGCAAGACACGTTTCCGAGATCATCCATTACAGCCCCGTTCGCTTATGAAGATCATGCAGATCTGTTCCAGTTCCATCCATAACATTTAACAAGAGAGGCAGCCAACTGTTGTCTTTCTTTTTCTCATGACAACAATGCGCATCATCTTAGTAAAATTGAACGCACTACCATGGCAAACATTAGTCATGCTCTAAATTGTCTCTGCTAGTCTTTTTTAACACCTGAGGAAAAATGTAAAAAGCACCAAAAGCAGCGAAACTGCCTAACAGCATCTACATTTACTCACTTTTTTTTTTTCACATTTCAGCCAGCTGCACCCGTCAGATATCAAGAAAAATGACATTTAAGAAGCGTACTGTCAAATGAAAAGCAAACCACATGCTAAAATAAATGATTCAATCTCCAGATATCTGGTGCGTGTCTGGTGCATCCTTCAGAAAAATCTGTTACAATAAATATCTGCACATTATAACTGGTGGACAGCTGTTACCTCTTTTTAGTCAGAGAAAGGTCAGAGGTAAAAGAACTGGTTCTACACGCATCCCTTTAATATATCTTTGTCACTTGAGTAAATTATGGATCCAGGAAATGTGGATGAAAAAATGCCACATTTATGGACACAAAACAAAACTTCCTGTAGGCTGAAATAAGCTGAACCTAGGAAAGTCGATGAAGCAGATTTTTTGTGTGTGTGTGAAATATGAGGACTCATCATGCTGACTGCAGAAAACCATACCAGCAGGCACACAGCAATCATCTTGCTATTCCAGTCACTTACCAAAGTAGAGATGGGATGCCCTTTAGTATTTTCTGAAGCCTGCACTCAGACTTTGAGCCCAGGTAGATCCAGACAAAGCCTCCGTAGATTAATACTGATGGATAAGGATAGCCGTCGAGCTCCTTTAGGTGTATTCACGCTTGTTGACCTGCCACATCTTCAGCCTCCTATCCAAATCCACTAGGCTCTAATTAGATGTCCAATTAGGTCGTCCATTCCTCCAATCTCAGTCCTGACATGATGACCAGAAGATGCTGCCTCTGGAACCCACATGAGCCTGTAAAATTAAGATTTGAACAGCAGGTTACTCTCGGTTTTGTTGTGTCTCAGAGCAGATCACCTTCACATAAAATAAGCATAGTCTACTTACTGCCACCACACCTTTATGTAATTGCCATTGCGAAACCAAATTGGCCTGGAAATGGTATGAAAACAGTTCAACAAAGGTGGCCTTGATTATTCTATTTGTTGGATGCAATTCCAGCAAAGATGTCAGTGAATCCTTTTGTGGAAATTCATTTGAGTGTAAAAAAATATACAAAAACTGTCACTATAGCAAGTATTCTGCTTTCTTTGATGAAACAGCGAGTGCTGAAAATGTCACTGAAATATCTGACCAGGAATTAAAGACATAACAGTGAAGTACTGCTTATGATATAATCAATGGTGGGGTGGGGTGATGTGGACCAACCAATAAATTGAATGTTTTCTAATAACAGCATGTCCTGAAGTGTTTTATCCCTCTTACATCACTGCAATGTGTCAACACTAGCAATTTTTTTCCTTAACCAGGCGACTGCATGTTACACTTTTTATCCATTCCATGAAACAAGTTTGTTCCTGTTATCACTTATGTTATACAGTAGCTGATCCTTCACCAGCTGCTCTTTTTTTTTTCTTTACGTTGCAGGATATCATGTTACCTTCCATTCTGAACACTTTCCTGTGTTGGAAAAGATAAAGATAATGTATTGTGTTGCCTCTGATCTGTTACTAAGTGCTAACACTGGAGACTCCTTCCAAAAATACTAAATGAACATCTCCTCACAGAAACATTGCCATACAAGTTTCTATGTGAATTGTAACTATAGAAACAGTAATATATTAGACCAAGCACATTAATTTAAATCTTGATTTGCGTTGCTGTCCGAACTACTGGAAGAACTGCTGTTATGTAGCTGCTGGCCAATCAGACTCAAGAATTAAACAGTGCTGTGGTATAATGCATAGCACATAAAATCCAACAGCCAACAGTGTGTTACACACAGAAAACGTAATTAATGGACAGGGTAGGAAAGTGAACATAGGACTGGGAGTATTTTCAGTTAGCACATTCATTCTGCATTTCTTGACAAGGATAAATTGTTGATGTTTCTGTTGTCCAGTGATATCTTTCTAGAACTATCATGTCCTTAATATATTCTTCAACATATACAGTTATGGTTCTCAGAACATTTTCGGTGCATTTTGGTGACAATACAAAGCACAAGTACATGAAGCAATACAGACACTGTAGGTTTGCCTTTACAGTCCATCCTGATTTTTCTCAGCTCTGAGTAAAAGATATAGCAATAAATGTGTAAAGTTTGCACAATTTATATTGTATATACTGATACATCATTGCCACATTCATAAAGAGTGTACTTTTTATTGCTTTTTACAGTATGTTACTCACATTATATTACTATAGATACAGTATTGTATATTACTACAGTATGCATACACTATCCAACAGTGTATTGGCATTGTACATTTAATAAGGGATAAATAAGATTAAGACAGGCTATAACCCATACTAAGGAGCAATGAACCTCTGTTTTTCCTTTTCAGTTTATGCGTTAATCAATAATGTTCATTTTCCACACACCCTCAGGACATCATTACTTCAAATTATCCCCTAATAACACACCTGAGGTCTTCGTGTGACGCTAATCCAGAACAGGAAGACATACCACAGGACACACGAATAAGAGTATAAACTGACAGCTGTTCCTATAACATGGATCTCAGTCAATGGATCTGAACATGCCTTCAGAAAGTCTGTGAGTGAGTCATAGCAATGAGATGGGATTGTAGAAAATCCCTTTAAACTTCATGAGGATAAAGAAGGTTATGTGAATGATGCTAGAGACATCCTGCCATAGAGATGTAGCTATTTGTAGATATGTCCTGAAAAACCGTAATCCAAGGCCTAAAGCATTGCTATTTTTACTCTATCAATTCAGAGAATTCACATGCCTTACAAAGTATTAGCATGCAGCTGCTGTAAAATCATAACTGCAAAATTGGAGAGAGAAAAAAAAACTAGGCATTATGACACTTCATGACTATACATCAAATATATTGCAGATGCAAGAAGCAATTAAGAGATCCAAGCACCATGAGCAAGACGTGGCTAGAAGTTAACAATGATGATGATGATAGAGAGTGTTATTTCTAATGAAATTTGTCAGTCAAAGGATAACCACTTCAAAGATATTGCTTCAACATTAATTGCAAACAAAGATAAAGGTTCTTAGGTAGCACTGTGATAAACATACAGTCCCCCCACAATGTACTGGAACAGCAAGGCCAATTCTATTGTTTTCGCTATACATTGAAGACATTTGGCTTTGAGAACAAAAGATATGAATTTCAAATTATAGATCCAAATTGTTGTATTGGCTTTGATAGATTTTCCCTCTTTTCTCAGCTTCAAAATGGCTTACTTTTATCCCATAGACAGCTCTCTGGTCTTCATGTTGGTTTATCCTTTTTAACAAAAAATACAGTCTTCACAGGGTTCAAACCAAGATTAGACATTCAGAGCTATTAATTCTTTAAACAATCAATCTAACAGGACACACCTGGGCAAGAAACACCTATCAGTCACATGGTCCAATTTTTATTGATCACTTGAGAAAATGGGCGGGTTCAAACAAAAGATGGCCATGTTCTAAGTTGTTTAACACATCTAGATGTAAATATGAGGAAATGAAAGCTGAAATTCTGATCTATTGTCTCATAGTCATCTTTTGATCTCAAGTCCAAAAGCCTTCAGTGTATAGCAAAATCAATAGAATTTTCCTTGCTGTTCCAATACTTTCAGAGGGGACTGTATATACCAAATTTGGCATAGGTATGCAAGGGTATTTCCAAGATGTGGCCTTTCCAGGTAAAACCAGGTAACCCAAGGACATCAAAGTAAACTGGTATTAACAAGTATTGGAACCCAAAATGCACAAAATGTAATGTCAGTGTGCAAAAGTATTGCCAAGATACGGACTCTAAACCCAGTGAGCAAAATCATTTAAAAATCCATTGGTACTGTAAAGGCAAAGTACTATTTGTTTTTGAATTTATATCATGTAACACTATAAGGAGAGAGTAAGGTAATATATTAGTTGGATGTCTTTATAATAAACAGTCTCCTTGAAATGTTTCAGTGAGAGAACTGATACAGTTTCCAGGATGGCCTCCAAATGCCAGCTGGTTTTCCACACCTGAGGCTCTGACTGCATTTTTATAGATTCCCAAAACACACTGGGTGTTCTGTTTAAAAAAAAAAAAAGCACCTGACTTTGAGACAGGCAGAGAGATGACGAGTGGCTAAATTACAGCTTTTGTGTGATAAAAATGTAGAGTAGATGGAGATCAGAGTCAATACTCTCACGGATACCCTTCAGTCTCTTCTCATAAAGGGAGAATATTAAAGAAACTCTTCCATAAGCAGAGATAGATTGAGACCATTTTACATTTACTCTATGTTTGCAAATCATATACAAAGATCTGCATATTAGATTACCATAGCAATGTTGTCCTAAACCAATTGATCAGTGAAGCAACAGTGAAACAAAAGCAGTGTGGTCAAATTCTAATGAAGTCAAAACTGTTAAATAAGTGTAAAACCAATAAAGACTTCTGTTCTTTCCAATGAATCATTCTTGAAAATGCAACTCAGCTACTAAGGTACAATTCAGTTCAAGTCTGGCACAAATAAAACAGAAATAAATTAATAAAAGGTTGCAGAGGGGAAAATAGAGCAAATGTCCCCAGGTCCTGCGTTTCTGGGACGTACCATCAACATGGCTTCCATTGAGGTACTGCAAATGCTGAGACACGTTCATATGTTTATAGTGGACACTCACTCTCATCTAGTGATGATGGCCTGGGGCGAGCGATGAGGATAACCAAGGTTGCCACATGAACTGAGGGTCACTGAATCACTAAAACAAGTGTACCTTCAGGCACTAAATGAAGCCCATATGGCCTCTCACAAAGTAGATTTCTTTCACGTACCTGCCTGGAGCATTTCTGTGTTTCTGGAAGAAGAAAAAAAGGATATGGTGTGCCTTTTGTCATCTGAAAATGAATGTGCTGTGTGTTTCAGACAGGGCTGAACTTTTTGTGGATGCACATATAATATGCATCTCTTTAAAAGATGTTCCTACTGAATTTGGCCTGTGCTATGCATACTCATATAGTAAGATATCTGGATGTAAAATCACAAGCAACTAAACAACCCTATGGCTTCATGGAGTCAAACTGCAAGAAAAATTAAATATGCATATTCCTAATGCATAAAATCAGCATGCATATTCCTAATTTTATGTGCACACATCATTGCATCCAGTCACCAAAGGGGCTGAGACACTTGCATGACAAGTGTTATGAATGTTATATTATGAATATCTCTGAAACATGAGTTGTGTGAAAGTAATATTACACAAAGTGGGTAAAACCCAGAAGCTAAAATCCAGGCATCCCAGACTGCCTTGCACTGACCTATTTTGATTTTCAGGTGTCCTGCATTTTACAACTGTAATGTTTCGACAAAAATGGTACGCTCAACAAACGAGCCCTGGAAAGATACACTCATCTGTCTTCAGCAACAGGGTCAGGGTTACTGCCTGTGTGGAGTTCTGCATTTCTCTTCATGTCTCATGTCCACATGGATTTCCTCCAACACTGGGAGAGGCGGGAATACACCTTGGATGAGACGCCATGTTTCACACGTTCTACCCCATTCTCCAGTTTCCTCCCACTTCAAAAAAAAAACAAAAAAAAACATGCTGGTAGGTGGGTGAATTGACTTTAAATTGCCCCTAGAGGTGAATGAGTGTGTGAATGTTTGTCCATGGTGTTCTTTAACGAACTGACATCCCATCCAGAGTGTACTCCCAACCGCACATCCAGTGTTCCTGGGACAATCTAATAAAAATCACCTTAAGCACAACAGAAATCAATTTCAAGGACTTAAACTTAATTTTGCACACAATTTTGAAACTTTGATGGATAAAATCTACCTATACCTTTATCAGCTAGTCCAGCAATAACCAGAACATAATCTTTGACTACTTTGATTATCTACCTGCAAAGGTATAATATGTTCTGTACTGTATTAAATACAGATGACTACATTAAGTACTAAGCCAAATCAAATAGTGGAGACATGAAATACAGTGGTATAAATAGGTGTAAATAGTAGGGCTAATATTGGTGCAAGAAAAAGCTCTTTAGAGCAAAGTCATAGTAGAAACATTTTGGTTATGGTTCTGCAATGAACCTACTGGTTCATGTTTTTGTTGTGACCTCAGATCCTGTAATGTTTACAGCGATATTAGTAAAGTTTTTTGTCACCAAAAAATATATATATATATATATATATATATATATATATAAAAATCCATCAATCAAATTGTTCTTTTGGAAACAAAATAATGATTCCTCTATGGTGTTGGTCTAAAGAACAGTTTCTGGCACTATTTACAAGACTGTACATCAGTCTTAATAACTCATTTAGCATGTTCTATGCACTGGGTGATTAGTGTTGTGGCTTCTGAACAAAAAACCCATTTAGCCTGAAATGGAAGCTGATATATTTTGCCATTACTGATGCTATTCATCTTGGTCTGAAAAGCAAGAATGACTTTCTAATCGCAAAATAATGTCCTGTGCCCCCATTTTCACCCAAGCTGGAGCGGAAACAGACAAGAATCATCATCTTGTCATTGCAACTGATCACATGCTTCTTTCAGTTTTAAAGAGCAAATGTCACGTACTTAATCACAACTCAGCATAACAGCTCAGAATCATGGCCTACAGACCACACAACGACAAAATAACACAAATAATGATGCTCCATCCCTGCTAAGTGATATAGCCAATCCAGTGTCTCCAGGGTCTTTTGGGAATTTGATTGTTCTCCTTCAAGTATGTTGAAGCATTTACCAACACAGTACCAGACTGCTATTTTGTGAGAGTAATATACTATATATGTGGCAGCCTGGGAAAACCAGTCAGATGTTGCTGTGGCTGAATTCTGAATTCTGGGAAACAGTCAAAAAAAAAAAATGACAGGGAAAAAAAGGGATTTGGCCAGACAGTTTTCCTGCACAGATCATGTTCAGTAAGGAGCAAGTTTTTTGTCAAGTGTTCTGTTAGCTAAGCGTAATTTCCTTACACAGTGAATGTCCCACTTTGATCAAGTTCATGCAAAATGAACATAAGTCTAATAAATACAATTTTAAATCCACGATACTCCCACACCATAGTCAGAATGGGAGCTTTAAATGATAATGATACGGAGTCTTTATTGGTCACATGTACATTATAGCACAGTAAAATTCAGCCATGATATGGCGCCCCTGGAGCAGAGAGGGTTAATGGCCTTGCTCAAGGGCCCAACAGTGGCAGCTTGGCAGCACCGGGGCTTAAAAAAAAGAAAAAGTCTAAAGTCTTCACTCACTATATAATAGACAATTTCAGCATGTGAAAGGTTTTCCCAGGCCACCACACAGAGAAGCAGTGTCCTCACAGATTGCTGTAGTATATTGAGTTAGAATTTCAGGGGGAAGTAGAAAAAACATGCACACTACATCGCATTATAACACACTGGAATATGCTAAATTATGCCAAAGCTTCCCTATTTTCATTCATGTTTTCACTATGTTCATATATGTGCTAGGTTTTACTCTTTGTAGGTGTCTTTGGTCTGCTGAAAAGCACTAAAAGCACTAAATACTTTACCTGAACCCTGAATACACTCATACACTGAAAGTCACATACACTCCCAAGACAACTGTATAGCTGTGCCTTCTTACCATTACCTGCAATTGTCATTATAGGTGTCTTAAGCTGTGGTTGACATCACACTCTATTTTTTGTGCTCTCTGGCAATCATATATTTTAGGACAGATGATGGTATGTACATATACTCTCAAAACAATATATTTTCTGTAAGCATGCTACAAAATTAGGTACAGTGGTCATAAAATACTGTATATACTGTACAGTCAGGGATGGTTGGTATAAAGGTATTAGCAGAGATAAGCCCTTCCTGTCATTCGATGATAAAAAGACATCAAAATGAGGTTGCATTTTTGTCATCCACATCAAGCTATTTGCTTTCTTAAACAAATGTCTTAAGGTGGATTATTTTGGTATGTTTGTGAAACATAAAGAAGAAAGTATTTGTCATAAGAAAAATATACTGTCCACAGAATGGTATGAAGCAGTGATGCTGATTTCTTTCTAGCCCAGACTGTAGATTCACTGTAAATGTCACACTTTTCAAAACAAAGAGAACTTACCTCTCTGGAAACCAGGAAAGAAAGAGAAAACAAGAAGTCGAGGAAAAGAGGACGCAGAACTGTGGTAAGTGGTGAAGGTAATCTAATAATGAAATAAATAATGATGACAACTGTAAAGGCAAAAAATAAGGTAGCAATGGCCCAACATCATTTTGGCAAGCAAGCAGCTAGCTAGGAGTTGGCGCTCTGTTTGGAGTATGTAATGCTACTTGTTTAGCTAGCTTATTTGGTAGAATTTGTCATTTTGCTTAAATTGTCTTGATAGCTCGGTCTTTTAAGGTATATACAGAGTATATACAGATGTATTTCCTATAATAATCACATTATATATATTTATGTTATCAAAGTAATTAAACCACAATCTATCTATTTCACGTTATATTTGACATTTTGTCAGCTCTGGGGATTGTCTAATGCATTGCAATATCATTACCATTACCACCGTCCTTAGAACCGCCTCTGCCTATCAGTGACAGATGTGTCAGGTAATTACACAGAGTGAAAGAGCCCCTAGACTTTGTCACTGGCACTGACACATCTGTAATACGTCATCAGCAGTGATTGAGAAAGCACTTGTGAAATACAGTCATGGGTGTAATGAACATGGACGAGGTGGATTATTTCCTTTACAATCCTTTTCATCCAAAATGCCTTTGAAGGAAAAAACTAAAAGGAGATACTAAGCACGCATCACCCAAACAAATGACAAAATACACAAGAGGACAGATGACAGAACTGTAAGTTAGTGTTTTTTTTGGTTTGAACAAAAGGATTACAACATCTCTGTTTAACATGTTTGGCATTGTGAGGAAACACTGCATGAAGCCACAGATCACAAATAAATCATGAATTCAGCTGCCTATCTGCTTTAGTGAGTGAGTGAGTGAGTGAGTGTGTGTGTGTGTGTGTGTGTGTGTGTGTGTGTAACATTATTATTATTTCATCAATGAGACCTTGTGATATTTTGCATTGCTCAACTCCATTAGTTTCATTGTCAAGCTTTTGATAGATATTAGAGTTTAGCTCTCTGATCTAATATCACCACTACCCATCACTGCATACCATAATAGCTGTCATAAGGCATGTTAACTAGATTCATTACAGTATTCAGCTTTTCTCAGAAGCTGTCCTGCCATACAAATTAAGAAAGCTATCACAACAATTACCTGTAATATCTCTGGATATGGCAACTCCTGACAGCATATGACACAGGGTAGTGTTAATGTAAGATGCATTTTTATAATTCGAGTGTTATTATAAGCAGTGAGCCAAATTACAGCCCCAAGACAAGTGAAGTCACCTGATAAAATTACAACCCCCAGACATTGTACGTGACACCACAGCTGTCTGCGCCCTTCTGCACTGACCCTGAAAAAAGATGACAGATCACTTCATGTACACATTTTCCTTTTGCACTTCGTCCCCAGACAGGAAAAAGAAGAGGACGGAGAGAAAGAGAGCGAGATAGATGTCTGGAAGAGCTGATTAAGTGCATGGGGTCAGGCGGAAATGCCCGAGCGTGTGCTGCAGTGCTCACGATGAGGTGCACTATGTTTTATTCGTGACTTCCACAGCGAGCGACGCTGCCTGAGTGGGCCGAAATGCGGCCATGCTGCACAGAGTTGCCATGGAAACTGCAGGGAACGGGGGAGAAAGTGCAAGACAGCGGACGTGCATTAAGTTCTGTCATTTTATCACCTACTGTAGGACGCCAAGAGCATGCAAATTATGACGAGGCACACAAAAGCACTCACTTTTAACGTGAAAGAACCACTTTACAAGATCCTATGAGGAATGAATGAATTTTAGCTCTGAAGCGCCGAGGCTCTGACGTTTCTTTTCTCTATTTAGAGGCGATAAGATGCTGAAGGGGGCCAGAGCTGATATTGCTCGCACACGATCTCAAAAGCAGCAAATAAGCAAGTTCATTACCGTGGCTGATATATTTTTATATAGACATCACAATGCAGATAACGTCTGCAAAAACAGCAAAACCAGACATGATGGTGGCTTCAAAATGCAGCCATGGCTCCATCTACTGAGCAGTGATGGACAGAGATGGACAATATACTGCTGATTCTCCAGCAGTACTTTTCTGCTTATTTTACCATAATATTAATACTTACACTCGAACTACTATCCCTTATTCTTAAAGGCATGTTTTTCAGTGGTTACAGCTCAATACTGAAGTGTTACGGTTACCACTTCAGTATAGAGGTTCATATACTGTATTAGAGGTCATTCGTCAAATATCTACTGTTTCTGGAAACAGTACTAGTATTACTCATTAGTTGACAAAGGCTAACGTGAAATTGAAATCTAGCTGAATATCCAGTTTACACACCAATAGCTTAGTTTTTGGTAATGTCTCTGAAAAAGCCTGTCTGCCATTTTGTAGTGTATTTGTCTTCATACTCAGCTTGGTACCCAGTATTGTCTAGTGCAGTGGTCATCAACCCTGTTCCTGGATATCTACCTTACTGAAGACTTTAGTTCCAAACATAATTGTGCCCACTTAACTATCTAATCATTGTCTTAAGAAGTTCTTGATCAACTAAAACAGGTGTGTTAGACTTTGGTTGGAGATGAAACCTGCAGGAACGTAGATCTCAAGGAACAGGGTTGGTGACCAGTGGTCGAGTAGATATGTGACCCACAATACTGAAGTGTTACCGTATATTCTAAGGTGGACACACCAAGGACATGCTATGCTATGTGTTCCTCAACGTTTGTTGGTGACTGAAGGTGGAGGGAGAAAACCCTTATTAATCTATACCTCATGTCAAATTCATCAGTTTCATTAGTTGGCCTCTATCCCCAAATATCTATAATAAAAAATTGTTTCAGGTTTGTTTTATTTCAACGGTTCTAATGCTGGCAAAAATAAATATATTTGAGAGATGAAACCTTTCCATACATAAAAAAAAAAAAAAAAATGCTGGCCATCTGGGGGCGTAATATCACCTCTCACAAATGGATCATTCCAGCCTAAACAAGATTCATCATTGAAACAGAGGTAATGGTTCATGTGGGAGCTCTGACGTGTACTTGTAACCCTTTAAACACCCAGGACATGTTGGTGGGCTCAGGTTACATTAATCACGTCTGTATCTGCATACCTTTCCTATTAGTTTCACTGTAGTGAGTGAATATTTTGCTTTAAAGCAAACAACTAAAAAATACTGTAGGAGTTTAATGGGTTAGTCAGAATAAGGGGAAAATTGTAAATGGGTCAGTCAGAAGAAAAGTGAGACAGTTAATATTTTAAGAATCTTGTAGGCTAAAACTGTTGAAACTCTGAGCATATTTGCTTTGTGTGTGGACAGTATAATTACTGAGAACATCTAGTTTTCACAACATAAACTGATTATTATCTGTCATAATATCCTAGCTCAGGTTTTACTTTGTGAACTTAAACCTGGCATCATGCTTTCAGGAGAAAAGGTAACATTTTGCAACCTAAAAGGTTTGTTCCTCTGGGCAGCCCGAAAGGTCATACGTGGAATACCACAACAGAGAGTTTTCCTTTAAGAAAATGCTCCATATAGAACTTCATCATTAACCACTAAAGACCACCATGAACTGAACATCCAAAAAAATCCCTGACAAATACACTTGTTCTAGGAATGCAGCTTCAGAATAAAAAAGGTCCCCAATAGCACCCTAGAGGGTTCTTCAATTTTTGTCTCCCTGTGGAACCCTTAAAGGTTCTATGTATAACCCTATAACAGGTGGTTTCCCATTTAAAAAAGGTTCCAATTTGAACTTCTTCATGAAACTAAATCATTAACCACCCAAAGAAACCCTGATGCACATGTAATTCTAATCATTTATAATAATAAAAAAAAAATGGAATAATTAGTATTGCTTAAAAAAAAAGAATCCAACTAGCACTCTAGAGGCTCTTCGGTTTGTCCCTTTGGGGACTTTAAAAGTTCTATATAGAACCCTACAACAGAGGGTTATCCCAAAAAAGGTTCCAAGTAGAACTCCTTTAGAAATCTAGAACCATTAACAAACCAGGATTGCAGAGTTCAAAAGTAGGTACCATCCACCCCATCCATTTTCTGTACCCCTTATCCTACACAGGGTCCTGGGGAGCCTGGAGCCTATCCCAGGGGACTTGGGGCACAAGGCGGGTGACACCCTGGATGGAGTGCAACCCATCACAGGGTACAATCGCACATACACTCACACATACATTCACACACTATGGACAATTTGGAACCGTATATCTTTGGACTGGGGGAGGAAACCCGAATACATGGGAAAACGGGAGAATATGCAAACAAAGAGGTGAGAATCGAACCCCCAACCCTGTAGATGCGAACCACTAAGTCACCATGCTCCCCTGAAGCAACTAACATTAAAAAAAAAGGTTCCAAACAGCACCCAACAGGGTTCTTCAATTTGTCCACCTGGGGAACACATAAAGAGGATTTCCCTTGTTCCGCATAAACCTCTTCATAAAACTAAACAAGAGCCTCTGGGGGTATGCTTAATTCTAAGAATGCAATGTAGAAAAAAAATTCAACTAGCAGCCTAATGGGTTCTTCGGTTGTTGTCCCACAGGGGAACCCTTAAAAGGTTGTATGTTGAATCCTTACACAGAGGGTTGCCCTTTCAGAAAAGGCTCCAAGCAGAGGAGCAGTACAGAGGAATGCTGGGTCCTTGTGTAAAAATTAAGATTAAGCAGAAATATTAAGCAAGACCCAGTTGCCCAGGCCACAATTTCCACTTCTGTGAAAACGAATCCCTGGCCTTGATCATTTCTGTGGCCTCATTATCATCTATAAAACAGCACACATTAAGCAGCGCCAAAATTCATTAACAGATGGTATTTGCTGGTCAAACATTACTCGTTAGGGAAGGACTTAATGAGAGGGAAAATCAACATCAAATTTCTCTCGCTCAGCTCACAGGGACAGGGACGACATTACTGCTAGTTATATAGCGCTGCTGCAAGCTACTTATGGCAGAGTATTTGTTGGGTATCAGAGAGATGATTAGATGTATACATATATACATACATATATATATATATATATATATATACATACATATATATATATATATATATATATATATATATATGTGTGTGTGTGTATATATATATATGTGTGTGTGTGTGTATATATATATATATATATATATATATATATATATATATATATATATATATATACACACACACACACACACATATAAGTATATATGTATACACACACACACACACACACATATATTATTTATTTATTTATTTATTTATTTCGAGGGCTTATGATTAGTAAAAGAGTCTGATCCAATGGGCTGAATGGTGCTTCCCAATTTCTGAGCCTAGACACTCATTAGGTTATTACAAGTTACTGAGATTGCGTTCAACAATGCCATGCAGAACATATATTCATCTTTTCTTACCGAAGTGAAATAATGTACCACACCATCACTGTGGAAATTAGACATAAAGCTGTTTTTTTATTTTATTTTACTGTGACTATGTCTGATGGCTGATGCACTCTCAGGGGGGATTGTTGATGATGCATTCGTTCTAAAGAATATGTCATTCTTACTATAAACACAATTGAACTTCTCCAACCCTTCTGGCAAAACAATGAAAATATTGGTATGTTACGTGACTGTGGATTGACGCGGTGCAAAGAAAAAGGCATCTCAGACTAAACTTAAGAATTTTATGCTTTTGCACATACTTTGCACAGGACAGGTTGTGTAGTTATAGGAAAATAATCAATGATGGTGTGGTGTGACGCAAAGCTGATTATTTTCTAACAACAGCATGTCTGGAAGTGTTTTATTGCTCTTATACCACAAAGACCTGCCAGTGATTACAGTTTTGTATCAATTACAGAATGAGATGTCATACTATTGATTTGTTTATAGTTATGTTTATTACGTTATGTAGTGGAACATCCATGAAGCAACTTAGTTCCTGTCATCACTTACGTTCTGGACATTCCTGCACCAGTATTTCTTTTTTTGTGTCTTGTGAAGTTAATAAGGTGGGAAAAAAACACAGCTCATCATGTTACAGAGAAACCACAAAGACTTTCCTATAGCGAAAAACTTTACAAAGTTAACTCGGACTATCACAAAATGCTGACACTTCCCAAAATGCTAAATAAACATCCCTCCAAAGAAATCTTCACCACAGGAACAAGTGCACGTTTTGAAAATGTGTTTATATGATATGTCTGCCATACAAGTCCCTGTATAAGTTACTATAGAGCACATTAATATAAATCTTGCAGCTGGAAATACTGTCTACTGTTACAGAATATTACCCCATACATTCTGAGCAATCAGAATCAAGAATTTAACAGTGCTGTGATAGAAAGCACAAAAGCCTTCATGTACAGAGAGATTTCTGCCCCACATACCATACATCCTCTGTTATTCAAAACAGCTATGAATATTCATGCAGTCTATGAATATCTGAGTACCATGTAAATTGTGCAAGATCTGCTTCTGCCAAATTGATGAGTGAATATGGAATAGGTAATAATGAGTCTTTTTTGCACATCCTGTTGCTTCTGAAACTGTGTGAAGAAATTTCAATTTAAATGCCACAATAGAGAAGGAAGATAGAAGGAAAGAGATGTGAGGGGAATCACTATGCATTCTAGTCACATTACTCTGCTCTCTCGCCTCTCATTTACTTGCCTCTCCTCCCACGACCAGGCTGGCTCCAGAGTGTTTTAATAAGGAGCCATGAATTGAAAGATGGTGGGTTGCTTTGCCACTTGTTTGATGCAAAACCACAGCAGTAGGGGAAAGTTGGCACGTCACATGCACTTAGTGCTGAAACCAATATGGAGACCCAATATGCACCTCAGTCCGAGATGACATATGGCTTTATATATATATAGATAGATAGATATACACATACATACACAGCATATATATTTATATATGCTGCTGAATACTCGATTCTGATTGGTCAGAAGATATTGAGGTATTGACTAATTTTGGACTAAACAGCATGCCTTGGACAGTAGCAAGGTAAATCATTAATACATTAATATTTGTATAGTATCAACTTACAGACTTAAAGTCTTCAGGAGATGATGGAGGGCTTTGCGGTTTCTCTGTAACATGATAAGCTGCATTATTTTGTCTTATTCAATCCAAGAGAGAAAAAAGAAAAAAGGCTAGTGAGGGAATGACTGTTCATAGGTGTGATGATGTAAGTGATGTTCCGCAACATTAAATGTAACTAGAAATGGATAAAGATTGATAAATATGATGCAATAATTTAAAATGCAATTGCGATGTGCTGTTATTGGAAAAGAATCAACTTCCGGGTTGTAACATTTAACCGTGGTTTGTGTCAGGTCACATCGCAATACTCCGTAGTCGAGTATTTTCCTATATCGGCATGTCCCAACATGTTTAATTCCTGAATAAACTGAACACTGGATATAACACTGTTCAAGATTATTACTTAGCTAAGAACAGCCATGAGTTTGAGGTGTGTGTGTGTGTGAGTGAGTGAACAAGGAGATAAGCATGCTAAAGAACTTGAACACTGCAGCTCAGGTCTACCACTAAAACTCTCTGTATACTGCATCCCTGCAGCAGAACATAACCGTAAGCCCTTACTCTCCCTCCGCAGAGAACGCACTCCCGCTTCAGACGCCCACTCACTGCTTCAATGAAAGCTCATCTGTAGGCTGAAAAGCCAAAATGTTGCAAAGAGAGAAAGAGTGCAACAGAACAAGTGTGTGTGTGTGTGTGTGAGAGAGAGAGAGAGAGAGAGAGAGAGAGTGAAAGAATGAGGGAATGAAAAATAAGGTTATGTTGTATATTCATAGCCAAAAACAGCATTGCTGAGAGAAACAAGGGTACAGACTCAGAGTCTACTTCCTGGCCTGGTCCAGAGGAGTAAACGACCAGACAGGGTCAAAAAGAATCAAACAGAAAGAATGGAAATAAAGAAAATGACAGTAGCTCATGCGCATCATCTCAAATCTGACAAATGGCAAGGTGAAAATGTGGGTGGTTGTGTGGCTTTCTAGATCTAAAACACTGCAGTACGCTTAAAGGCCTCATTTATGCACAGCTGATGGGAAATAGACTGTCCTACATAAGGAGCAGAAATTGTTTGAAGAACCCAGATACGGCTCTGCGCAGCTCACCTGTTAGAAAGAGTGCCATGCAGCAGTTTTCCCTACTGCTGAGTCTCAGAGCCAAATTTCTCAGTCTCTTTGGCAGCCACACAGTGTGTTAGGACACGCCAAACCCGCAGTAGTAGGTGATAATCATAATAACGTGCTAAAGCTTCGGCTCTGCACTGTGTGTGACTGTAAGTGTGTGTGTATGTGTGTGTGTATGTGTGTGTATATGTGTGGGCTGGCCTCTTTGCAAAGAGAGGATGCTGCACCATGGAAACCTGTGCAGATATTCACAGCTAATTATGCAGCGACCCGCTGACAGATATGAGTGCGAAGATGCACCATAGAATTAAACTGCCAGATCCAGTGGCCATGTTCAAGTGAAACCAAAAAGAGGGTAAGAGAAAGAGATCTGAGATTTACACAGAGAAACTTAACCAAACTGCCTCAGATTAACAGAGCCTCAATATCAGTGTCTAAAACGAAAAAAAAAAACCCGAAACAAATAAATCTTAAGAATGAATCTTTGCCATTTTACAAATGAGGTGATGACCAACAGAACCAGTTAAACATTTAGACACAGCAACCTGTAGAAGAGTTTATTTATTTATTTATATTGTTTCACAATGTTTTGACACATAGTCAAGACAAGTATTATTATAATTATAAGAGATTATAAAAAGATGTGTAATTATGAGCACCTTTGAAGGCATCTTTGCTCTACAGCATGTCTTTGCATACTTTGCAAGACTTTTGCACAGTACTGTATGTTCTTATACACACACACACATATATACATATACTTAAATTTTCAAGCCTCAATAAAGCCATATAGTCACATACAACAGTATGATTAATTAAATATAGCATACACATTGCAAATCGATCAGAAAATCTTCCTAAAAAAAGTACCTTAAAGTACCACAAGAGACAATTTAAATTAACAAAAAAACAGATCAGTTACATGAAAAAGTAAGTAAACCCCTACATTTATCACACCTTCAAATCTATCAAATTAAATCAGGTGTTCATGATTGCCAGTGATTAGAACATGCTGAGGGAGTGCAGGTGGAAAATGTCTTATTTAAACCCCTCTCACATCTAGTGTCTGGTGTTCCCTTTGCTATTGAGGTGTGTGGTGTCATCATGCCAAGATCTCAAGAGTTCTGTAAGGCCTTTAGAAAATTGATTGTTGATGCCTATGAGTCCAGCAAGGGATTTAAATAGATCTCCAAATTATTTGACATACATCATTCCACTGTAAGGAAAATCATCTACAAATGGCATCGATTTCAAACGACTGACAGTTTGTCCAGGACTGGCCGTCCCTGCAAATTCAGCCCAAGAGCAGACCATATGATGAAAAAAGAAGTCTCCAAGAACTCCAAAATTTCATCACAGGATCTGCTTGTAAGTCTTGCAACTGTTGGTGTCAAAGTGCATGCTTCTACAATCAGAGAGAGATTATACACATTTTACCTGCATGGGAGGCATGCTAGGAAAAAGCCTTTGCAAGACTACAGTTTGCCAATGAGCATATAGGCAAAGACCAGGCCTTTTGGAATAATGTGCTCTCGACAGACGATTCAAAGATAGAGGTGTTTTGGCCACAGTAACAGCAGACATATTTGGCGCAGACCAAAGACAGCTTTTCAGGAGAAGCACCTCATACCAACTGTGAAGCACGGTGGTGGAAATGTTATGGTTTGGGGTTGCTTCGCTTCCTCAGGGACTGGACAGCTTGCATTCATTGATTCAACTATGAACTTCGCATCATATCAAAGAGTGCTTGAAGATAATGTGAGGCCATCTGTCTGATAGTTGAAGTTGAACTGAAAGTGGACCTTTCAACAGGATAATGATCCTAAGCACACTAGCAAATAAACAAAGGAATAGCTCAAAAAGAAGAAATTGAGGATTATGTAATGGCCTAGTCAAAGCCCGTATTTGAATCCTATTGAAATGTTGAGGGGGGGATTTGAAACGGGCAGAACATGTAAGAAAACCCTCAAACATGATTTGAGGAAATGTGGTCAAAAATTACAGCAAGTTTTGCATAATTGTCCACCAGGACAATTTCTGCTAAAGGGGGCAATACTAGCTTTTTTGGCCAAGGGTGTACTTACTTTTTCCACAGAAGAATATCAGATCTATTGATATTTCTGTTGAATAAATGATTGAAAAAGCTTATTTCCCTTGTGGTTTTTTCAAGTATATCAACTTCATTAATAGGCACTGTTTCAAAGATGATCAAATGTTTGCTTGTCCAAATATGTCAAAAAAAGCCAACAATTTCCATGGGGTGCACTTATTTTTTCACATGACTGTAGATGTGTTAAACGACATAGAACATAGTACATTTTGTATCAGACCACCCAATTTGTAGCTGAGCAAGAATATTGGAAAATGTGACTGACAGGTGTTTCTTGTAACCCAGGTGTGTCCTGTTAGAATGATTGTTTAAACAATAAATAGCTCTGAACATCTACTCTTGCATTTAGCCTTCAGTTTCACCTGTGAAGACTGCATTTGTTGTTAAAAAGGATAAGCCAACGTGAAGATCAGAGAGCTGTCTATGGGAGAAAAGCAAGCCATTTTGAAGCTGAGGGAAAGAGGAGAAAATCAATCAAACATTGGGCATAGCCAATACAACAATTTGTAATGTCCTAAAAAAGAAAGAAACCACTGGTGTACTGAGCAACAGACACCGAATGGGTCGGCCAAGGAAAACAACAACAGCTGATGACAGAAACATTGTGAGAGCTGTGAAGAAAAACCCAAAAACAACAGTCACTGACATCAACAACCACCTCCACAGGGCAGGGGTGAAGGTATCACAATCGAGATCAGAAATATAGAGGCCATACCACAAGATGCAAACCACTGATCAGCAGTAAGAATATGAAAGCCAGATAGGAATTCGCAAAGAAATACAGAGATGAGCCACAAAAGTTCTAAAACCAAGATTAACCTCTACCAAAATAATGGAAAGGCCAAAGAGTGGAAAAAGAAAGAATCCAAAAGATAAAGCTCATCTGTGAAACATGGTGGAGGTAGTGTCATGGCTTGGACTTGCATGGATGCTTCTGGAACAGGCTCACTAATCTTTACTGATGATGTAAGTCATGATGGTGGCAGCAGAATGAATTCACAGGTTTACCGGAACATTGTCTGCCACTTTACAGAGAAGTGCCTCCAAATTAATTAGGAGGAACTTTATCATGCAGCGAGACAATGATCCAAAACACACTGCTAACTCAACAGAGGACTACATCAGGGGGAAAAGTGGAAGGTTTTAGACTGGCCAAGTCGATCACCAGACCTTAACCCAACTGAGCAGCATTTCACGTCTTGAAAAAGAGACTGAAGGAAGAAACCCCCGAAACAAACAACAACCGAAAGAGGTTGCAGTAAAAGCCTGGAAAAGCTTCACAAAATAAGAACCCAACAGTTTGGTGATGTCAGTGAGTGGCAGGCTTGATGTAGTTATTGCAAGCAAGGGATATGCAACCAAATATTAACCATAATTTACTTTAATATACTTCAAGACTTATCTTTTCCAATACTTTTGCTCACCTCAAAATTGGGTGGTCTGATACAAAAAACTCCTGATTTGATGTTCTTTTAATCACATCTAGATGTAAATACCAGGAAACACAAGCTGAAATCCTAAACTCTTGTCTCATATACATATATTTGGGTTTGCTCTCAAACCCAAATGTTTACAGCATTGTAACACAGTGTAGCACAGACAAATGAATTGGCCTTCCCATTCCAATAGTTTTGGAGAAGACTGTGGATGTTTGGAAATTAGGTAGGACCACAAAACAAATCTACCCCAAAAAGTAGTTTTTAAAACACTGGCTGGCGCTGCCCGTCACATTTTTTGGAATTGTTGATTTAAATGTAGGAGGTGGTATTCATGACGTGTAATAAAATCAGACAAAAGGCTCCTTTACTAAATTATGTAGATGAGCAGAGATAGATAGCACACATCTGTATGTCACATTTCCCACTATACTCTTGTGCTCAAATGTTGTGAGGTATTTCAAACATGACATAAACGCCCGAAGTCCACGAACACAGCAAAAAAAGCGAACATACAATAGGCCACCTTACAAAAAGTGACATCATTCTGCCATACACAGTGTAGACATACATATGATAACTCCATCATACTTATCTGTACTGTTCACATTTCTTCTGTATAATTATGAAATCAGTAAACAGCTCTTCCTGATCTTTCCTGCTGAGGATTGTCCATGGGACGAGTGTATATAGGACAGGGTGACCTACTTGACAGAAGACCTACTTTAATCTGATTGGCTTTGTTAAGGCAATCCACTCCCTTGCTCAGTAACTCAATTCAAACCAGGTCTGTTTGGGTTTCATTAACCCTGCGCTCATATAACCATACATGATGGGGCATTCAGATAAACCATGTATATACGATCACATTTGTCAGTATGAGTGCCAGACCACATCTGACACCAATTAGTGAAACGATAATAAATCAATTAATATATAACAAATCAATGAAATGTCCATCATGCCTTTTCTCTCCTCTTATAGGAAGTATAGGAGTCCTGATAATATGGACATTTCATCTTGACTAGAAAGTGTCTTATAAACTTTAAAGGATTTTTTTGAACTTGTGAGCATTTCATCAATAACTCCCAGTTTCCAAAGCCTTAGTGGCACGCTCATTTATTGAGAAACTTGACAAGCACGACTTTAAAACATTGATTCATAGAAAGTTCAATGTCACACACTGAGATTTAAATAAAAGCTGTCAATGAAACATATACATGTTCTTACAGTGTCTGATAAGTCTGAATATTCTATATATATATATATATATATATATATATATATATATATATATATATATAAAGATTGGCTTCTTTATTCTTTCTGAATTACATATGCAGGTAAATTGATGTTTCATTCAAACTCTGAGACTCTTCAGATATATAGTCCACGACTGGACAGTCCACAGCAGCAGGTAAGCTTGGGGAACACTGGGAGCAGGCAGAAATACACCCTGAATCGGATGCCATGTTTAGCATGTTCTACCTGTGGCATGGGTTACCTCAGGGTTCTCCGGTTTCCTTCCACATCCCGAAAGATGCCTGTAGGTGGATTGGCTATTCTGAATTGACTTTCGGTGGTAATGTGTGTGCACAGTGCCCTGCGATGCACTGGCATCCCATCCGAGGTGTATTCCCATCTCACACCCAGTGTTCCCGGGACAGGCTCCAGATCTACCATGACCCTATATTTCTATACTTCCAGATCTACCGAGGCCTTATTTCTATACTTCCATTAACATATTTTGCAAAATCACTGAATTAATACAAACATAAAGTTGATGGCCTTTTGTTGATCAAGTGATGCACAAATCACCCATTTAAAAATGAGGCTGGAATTTAAGAAGAAAAATGGCATCGTGTCCATTTCCAAGATGGCGGAGATTTCCCCGTTCCCATCATATAAAAATGAAAAGTTACATCTCCTTTTCCTACTGGTTTTACTGCTGTAAATCTGGTGCCAAAATTGTAGGGCATAACTCCCTCATTGATAAACTGGCAGAAGTTCTTTAAAAGCTATAAAAGGCCGTAACTATTTAAAAGAAAAAAGTCAATACCTTTATAACCAAGTTCTTATCTGCTCTACAATTTCTATTTCAGATTCCTGTTTTCACAGACCGTGAAAACGATCAGCAAAGTCACTTCACTCCCTGCTTTCTATTAGGATTCTTAAAAATCAATATCCACAAGGAGAAAAGTTCTCTGTAGGAGCAGTATTTCTTATCAAACCTTTCTTGGATTGAATGCTCTGACCTGGCAGCATCAGTTATAGGAAGAGGAAACTTGGAGTCTCCGTGGCAACAAACAGGCTTGGATGTTGCTTTAGTATTTAGGTTATGCATACGTTATACATTACTTTAGATTACAGATTGTACAGCATGATAATTAAAAAATTATTAATGAAAAGTAAAATCACTATTCTATTCGTACCGGATATGTAATTTTACTTCCTTCTCTTGTACCCTAATAAGCTTTAAGCAAAACACTGGCCTTTATAACTAGTGCACACTCCTAACAAAGTGGCTTGACTAACAAAAACACATAAATAAGCTTTAGAGTATTTCTCCACTAAACTACAGTTACCCCATGCTACCATAAATTGTATACACCAGTACTTTTTAATTAACATACTGGCAGTGGATCTACTGAATGCAGCAAACTGAGACTTAAACAAGCCAAGGTCTTTCAGCAGCTACGCCAAGACATGGTACTGACTGCACTGAAATGTAATATATAATAATTCAATAGAACCTTAAAAAACCTCTCAGTCATTACAAAAATAAAATCCAATTTGTTTTAGTCACTGCAGGCACAGAATTACTGAAATGAAACAGAAATAGAAGCACAAATAGCTACAAATTTTTAAACCTTTACTATACAGGTGTAATGCAGTGCCACTCTCTGTACCTGTATCTGTTTAGTGCTCCATATCTGTATTTGGATTGAAACTCAAAGTGGGCATGAGCTGTATTAGATTTTAGGGTTGTTTCATCCCGTTCACATAGTTTTTTTGTTTGTTTGTTTTACATGTTCTCATAAAAAATTCTAACAAATGTAGTTGGTTCTATTTCCCAAAATATAAGCAAACAGAAACCTAATTTAAAACACCTCAACCCTGACCAGGCAGTCACTAAGGAAGACTGAATGGACGCTGTAAATGCATCGCGCAGTGCCACGCGTTTGTGTTAATGAATGCTGTTTCTCTTTGTCAAGCCTATAAGAAAATAATTTTTTTTGTTGTGTCCCATGGGATCCCAACCAAGATGTGCAAACAATTGTGCGCTGTCTATTCGCATCTGTATTTGTATCCATTTATAATGCATTATCTGTTCGTGCCGAATTCCTATTCAATAACATCCTTACCCTACAAATCAATTTTATCTTCAGTAGGGCTTTTCAGTATTCATTGGCCAGCCTGAATGAAACGTTTATCAGTCTGCCTGAATTCATTCGGTTTGGCTCAGAATTCTTATAGGAGTCTTAATATTGTTCAAGGACACAAATAATCTGCCTCCTAAATGCTTATTTCAGCAAAGACCGGAAAGCTCCTGATTTCTGTTTCACTAAACACTGATTTTGGCTTATTTCAATCGCAAAATGTGGCCATTGATTAACACGACAGACTGCTTATTTTGAAAAATGGTTACCAAATGCCTAAACATGTAATTAAACTGAATTGTATTTATATAACAACCCTCATTGTCATAAAGTGGCTTTACAAAAATCTGCATTTAGATTTGAATTCCTAATGAGCATGCTAGTGCAATCCAATTTGTCTGTATTTAACCGTTTAATCAATCTTTTGCTGACTTTTCTTTCCTTGTAACATTGTTAAGCATTACAAGAGTCCCAGCTGTTTTTCAAGGACGGATTGATATATTTGGCTACTTTCAACATTCACACAGTAACAGAACTCCTGTTTTATAGCTGGTAGGAGTTTAGGTGTGCTTGTTCATGACTTTGAATATAAAGATACCTTTGAATACAGGGCATTGAATATCATCCTGTGGAGAAGCCGATGAGCTCATGTTGTCATGTCCTAATGCAATGGTTCTCAAAGTAAGGTCTGGAAATCACAACCTATCTCTCGTACAGTTCTTACAGTTATTAGCCTGGTTGAATTAAATGGGTTTAATAAAAAAGCTTAATATGTAACTGGGGAAAAAAGCAGGACTACATGTCATCGTGGACCTAATGTGTTCTGTCAGTGGAAAGTTCAGCAATAGAAAGCTCTACAGCTCTAATAAATAGTTAGAATATTAATGTACACAGTGTGGTATGATGATGCAGTGGGCCTCACATTGCCAAGATCCCTGGTTCGATCCTGAGCTTGGGGTAGTGTCTGTTCCCACAAAGCAGATAAACTTCATTCTGAAAAGAAAACAAAACTAAACCTGCCTATCCTCCAAAAAATGTTTGCCTTATTGATCCTTTTTGAATTTGAGTTGCACTCAGCCAGTACATGGCTTAAGTTTTTCAGGACCATAGAACAAAATTCAGCACGGCACAGTGGTGCAGCGAGTAGCCTCACAGCTCAGTGGACCCCAGTTCGATCCTATGCTTGGTGACCACTGGGAGCAAGCGGGAATACAGTACACCCGGGATGGGATGCCCTGTTATGCATGTTCCACCTGTGTCTGTGTGGGTTTCTACCGGCTTCTCTGGTTTCCTCCCACATCTCAAAAACATGCATGTAGGTGGACTTGCTATTTTAAATTTCCCGTAGGTGCGAATGAGTGCGATGGACTGATTCAGAGTGTATTCTTGCCTCACACTCGGGATAGGCTCCGGATCTACCGTGACCCTGACTGTGAGCCTAATTTCTGAATAGTTCACAAAATAAATCTGTGTTGAGGTTTGCCTGGTGAGTTTTTTTATTTTAATTTTTTTTTATTTTAATTTTTTTTTTAACAGCTAAAGGGTTGCAAAAGTTTTAGAACCCCTGTTATGAAATCCTACTGTGCATGAGGAAACCACTGATTTAAAGCACAGGTGGACAAAAAAAAAAGTGTACAAGGCTTTTCACCTGCAGCATGCACAGTGATATCCAGGATACTGAACCAGAGCAGGCAGTTTCTCCATAACCAACACGATGCAGATGCACAGACACGGGGATGCTGAGATGATGGGAAATGTTCGGGGAGGGGGGAAAAAAAGCGAGGACAACATTAAAACATGACGTATCATGCTAAATAATAATAAAAAAGATCTACATACCGCATGGAGCTTTCTGCTCATTTTGCAAGCCAAAACCAACAAGGTGGCAGAGATTTCGAAGGTGGAATTAACAGCACCTCGTTGAAAATCCGGGGGGAAAATTGCGTTTTCAGTGGACCAAATTCTTTCTTTCATGTGTCCTGGTTCTTCGTGGTAATGCACAGTGCGTTCAGTGCTCCAGCTCCATGGTGTGCGTGTGAGCGCGCGCGCGCGTGTGTTGTAGCAGTAGGCTTTAATGGCTGCACTGGCGCGCGCGCGACGCGACACGAAACGCCTCTCCTGCTCACACTCCCACACCGGCAGTCACACAAGTTGGAGGTGAGCATTTCTGAGTTTTGTGTCGCTTACCAAACATCTTTCATATCTTTTACAGATGACAGGAATGCATATTATTACTTCATCATCTATAACGTATCTGTGAAAATCTGGGAAGCACATGATGCAAACGCTTCAAATGTGCAAGCAGTCCATGTAAAAATCACCTGTGTGCATTATGCATGGCAAGCAATGCATTATGAAAGCATCATCATGTGGATATTGCACACAACCATTATAAATGCACATTGTGTGTGCGCAATACGTCCATGCAGCCCGACAATACCATGGCAACCAAGCTATCTACTGTCCATCAAACTGTCCATTTTTACATGAAACACATCAGTGGAATGATTTCATCTGCTCTAGGTCTTGTGTTGCCTTTCAGTCTCAAAAAATAAATGCATCTATATAGACAAAAAAACAACATCAGTATAATATTGTTTATACCACAGTGGCATTGATTGATGAAGGTTGAGTAGAAGGTGTTGATTAATTGTCTATAAGAGCAGCTCTGGCAATATACCGTATACTTACAATACAGTATATACAGTGGCATGAAGAAGTTTGGGCACTCCTGGTGAGTAGAAGATGAACTGATCTCCAAAATACATGAAATTAAAGATTAAACATTTTTTTTTCAACATTTTAAGCAAGATTAATGTATTCTTTTGGTTTTGTGCGATTTTATAGTTAATAAAAAGGAAAGGAGCACCATGCAAAAGTTTGGGCACCGCAAGAGATTTGGGCTCACGGACAACTTTTACCAAGGTCTCACATCTTAATTAGCTTGTTAGAGCTATGGCTTGTTCAGAATCATTGTTAGGAAAGGCTAGGGGATGCAAATTTCAAAGCTTTACAAACACTCTGGCTGCATCGATACAGCTATACAGTAGGCATAAAGCAGTAGGGCAGAGGAGTAGTATGTCTGAATTCTCAGTATTCATAAAACAGTAGGGGAGAAATACCCAGATGACCTACTATGGAAGCAATGCAAACTGCGTTATCCCACAAGGTAACAGTAACGGTGCGGAAGAGCTGTCAGAATCAAAAATGGCTCTTTTTAAGTTGCAGGTCACATGACAATGCCAACATGGTGGATGTAGCACGTCTGGATTGTATTCATACTACACACTTATACTGATCAGTACCTAGATCAGTGCCGAGCAGTAGGTACTGAATCAAATGCAATAGATACAGTCACAGAACACAATTTTGAACGCAGCCTCTGGCTCCTCAAACCTTGTCCCAATGATCAGCAGCCATGGGCTCTTCTAAGCAACTGCCTAGCACTCTGGGGTGCTCTGAAAATTAAAATAATATTTTGAAACTGTAAAAGATGGAAATAAAAAAGCAATCTTTCTTAAAATATTACAGAAATAGTAATTAAGAAATGGCAGTTAAATAGGAACTAGGTCTGGAAGACCAAGAAATCTTTCAGAGAGAATTGCTCGTAGGATTGCTAGAAAGGCAAATCAAAACCCCCGTTTGACTAAAAAAGACTTTCAGGAAGATTTAGCAGACTCTGGAGTGGTGGTGAATTGTTCTACTGTGCAGCGATACCTGTACAAATATGGCCTTCATGAAAGAGTTATAAGAAGAAAACCTTTCCTGCATCTTCACCACAAAATTCACTGTCAGAAGTATGCAAATGAACATCTAAACAAACCTGATGCATTTTGGGAACAAGTCCTGTGGACTGATGAAGTTAAAAATATAACTTTTTGGCCACAATGAGCAAAGGTATGTTTGGAGAAAAAAGGGCGAAGAATTTCATGAAAAGAACACCTCTCCAACTGTTAAGCATGGGGGTGGATCGATCATGCTTTGGGCTTGTGTTACAGCCAGTGGCACGGGGAACATTTCACTGGTAGAGGGAAGAATTCAATGATATACCTGCAAATTCTGGAAGCAAACATCACACCATCTGTAAAAAAGGGTGAAGATGAAAAGAGGATGGCTTCTACAACAGGATAATGATCATAAACACACCTCAAAATCCACACTGGACTACCTCAAAAGGCACAAGCTGAGGGTTTTGGCATGGCTCTCACAGTCCCCTGACCTAAACATCATTGAAGGTCTGTGGGTAGACCTTAAAAGAGCAGTGCATGCAAGATGGCCCAAGAACCTCGCAGAAGTGGAAGCCTTTTGCAAGGAAGAATGGGTGAAAATCCCCCAAACAAGAACTGAAAGACTCTTAGCTGGCTCCAAAAAGCATTTACAAGCTGTCATAATTGCCAAAGGGGGTGTTACTAAGTATTGACCATGCAGGGTGTCAAATCTTTTGCTTTGGGCCCTTTTCTTTTCTGTTATTTTGAAACTGTGAATGATGGAAATAAAAATGCAATCTTGCTTAAAATATTACAGAAATGTGTCATCTTTAACTTTATGCCACAGAAATGTGTTATCTTTTACTCACTTAGCTAGTCACAGTAACAGAAATTTTGACCGGGGTGCCCAAACTTTTGCATGCCACTGTATATACTCGTTCATATGGTGAAGTTTTCTGTTAGG
The DNA here is from genome assembly GCF_023375685.1 of Ictalurus furcatus. Taxonomy (NCBI): domain Eukaryota; kingdom Metazoa; phylum Chordata; class Actinopteri; order Siluriformes; family Ictaluridae; genus Ictalurus; species Ictalurus furcatus. Next base: position 9,906,667 of record NC_071265.1, on the reverse strand, counting down.
AAATGTTTATTTCGCATTTATGGAAGGAGTCTCCAGTGTCAGTGCTTTGTAATCATCAGAACTAACTTGTCTTGTGGACGTTCCACAACATTTACCTGTAACTATACTGAAAAACAGTAAAAAAAAAAAAAAAAAAAAAAGCACAATGTGTAGTTCGTTAAATCATAAAATATTGCAATCATTGCCAAATCACTGTGGCAGAATAGGAATAGAACACTCCAGGCCATGCTGTTATAGGAAAACAGTCCACTTTGGCATGGTAATAGTATCACATCACCCCATTGTGCATTATTTTACTATTACAGAATGCTCAATAGGCCTACTCAATACTTTAGTGTTTAAATTGAGTCTTTTGTGTAATGTTTGTTGGTTTAAATTGCCCCCCCCCCCAATTTCAGTTATCATTACATTAAGATAAATCTATTTAGCATTCATCTATTTATCCGAATGTTCTTAGATTATGTTTAGGCTGTATAAGATTTATCCTTGCTCAGGCTTATCAGATTAGTAATACAGGATTTACTAAGATTACTAAGATTCTGCATCAAACTGAATAATATAATCATCTCTGGCTGCCATATCTGGTGCCTCCCAGAGGAGTCTGGCTTCCCCTTTAAGTGTTGACTCCTCACACAGTTTCCATAACATGGATATTTTTTTTCTCAGTTCAGTCGAAATGAAATACACCATTTCCCCTTTACCAGCCCAGTCTTTAGCATGGAGAAAACTGCTTATCTAAGTCATTGACCTCTTGAATCAAACTAAATCAGGTCGTAATCTAAAAATAGATAGTTTATGTGGTCTCAGACATTGTATGACATTCTGTTGTCTACCAAAAGGACATTATAAAAGCTACAAATAGTAGTAGTGGCTAGACTCACGTTCTTCCTGAGCACATTGTTGGGTATCACTCTGCACAAACATCAGAATCAGGCAGGAGGCGTGTCACTGTACATTAGGAGTGATTCAGATGATTATATCGTTCCAGTGCAGAGGTGGACAACATGATAAGTTCATTACCTCACCCACCAGGCGTGAAAGTAAAAGCTCCAGTGTACTGCCCAGTCCAATGTGTTGGTTGTCTGGAAACTGACTAGGCTAAAACAATCATATTGATCTGGTTAATGTGTTAAGCGCATTGTTACAGTCTAAGGAAAAGAAACAAGTACACGATCATGTAACACGTCATGTTGTCGTTGGCCAACATTTCGGCTATAAGCTTTGGTGTTCTCTCCTCACATCTCACATAAAAGATCATTTTCTGGTCTGTCGAGCATCTGTATTTTCTCTCAACCATTTTAACTGCGAAGTATTAAGCAGGAGAGTTATATGATGACTTTGTGTTGGACTTATTTTGCAGTTTTGTTCATGTTTCCACACTGCTCCTGATTTATGAAAAGATTGTCCGTCTTACATAATGATAATGAGTCTTTATTGGTCACGTATACACTACAGCACAGTGAAATTCTTTTCTTCGCATACCTTATTATGCCAGGAAGTTGCGGTCAGAGCGCAGGGTTAGCCATGATACAGTGCCCCTGGAGCAGAGAGGGTTAAGGGCCTTGCTCAAGGGCCCAGCATGCACGCTAATTAATCCACCCTAGTGGAAATCGTTCTACTGACAGCCAGATCACTCCTCAGCCAATGTATGCAGAGCAGCAGGTGATGGGATTCTGAGTACTGAATACATTAAAGGTGCTATCGTTTTTTTTATTATTATTCCTTACTTGTACAAATAACCTGGAAGATATGTAGAACTTGATCAAAAAAATCCCAATGGGTTAAACTGTTGCCTTAGAAAAAGTTTATTAAGTTGCTGAGGAAAACTAACTTCTGATTAGAAATGCTAGTTTGTTTTTGGATGTCAGTCAATTTATAGACACTATATAGGCCACCTGAGATACTGGGGGTGGAGCTTCATGAACATGGGTGGGAATCATTCAAATGTCAAACCCTACCTAACCGTGAGAGACCTAATCTTGGAGGAAAAAAAGACTAACCTATAAGTTTAAACATGACGACATACCAAAATGAAAACTTTTGTTGTGCAAAAGTCAGTAGGTATTTTTTTTCCTTTTTTCTGATTGATGTCCTTTGAGCAGGTACGAATTAAAAACTAATTGCCCAGACACAAATTCTGCTCATCTGAGGTGCCCGGGCTACTGATTTGTCCACTCCTATAGCGTAATTAGTATATTTAATTGATGTAAGTGTGGACTGTCCGCCATTTTATGAAGTAGAAATAGTGCTATTTAGCCAGAGGATGTATTTTTATGCAAGAGTGTGACTGACATGTTTGACATGCTAAGCTATATTAGCCTCATAGCAGTGGTGCAAAACTAAAGAAGAAAACTTCACACACCATACAGTATCTCGACTAGTCAGCTACTGTACATTTGGGGTGAGGGGAATATACAGTATGTGAGAATTTTGTTTGTTTGTCCAAGCTCACCTATAGCCAACTATGTTTCTGTCTCACTATTCAATTCAATTCAATTCAGTTGTATTTGTATAGCGCTTTTTACAATGACATTGTCTCAAAGCAGCTTTACAGAAATATATAAACACAGGATACAGATTTTAAATCTATTTGCTTTAGGTAAAAGTGGCTGGCAAATAAATATTTGTGAATACACTACAGGTAGCTTAACATCAATACCATTGCATCTGATCTCTACGACAAAATGTTAGTATATTTTGAGGTAAGAGTAAAAATAATTCAAAAGAATGCTACTTATATCGTGTAGGAGTTAACAATTCATTGAAAACTCATTAGAGTAATAAAGTTCATTAGGATAAGGGGAATGTAGTACAGATCTGTCCTTGAAATAAAATATTCAGCTGTGCTAAATTTCACATCATTATTGAAAGCACAAGAATGCTTGTTTCTCCCATATTATCTCATCCATCTCCTCATGTGCGTATAAAAAAAAAATGTTACAGGAAGGCCGCGTTTATACCATGTGTAGTCTCAGTACCAGTGCATAACTGTTCAGAGGTTATCAGACTTACAAGGTTGCTGCTTTATTTTTACAGTTGCTTAGCAACAGTCAGATTTCTGAGAACTGCTGAAGGGAAGGAATGAATATAAAAAGTCTTAAGAGCTGTTCATCCTTCATTTTTTTTTTTTTTTAATCAAGTCGTTGACTATAAGAAAATCATTTCTGTGAGTTATTTATCATAGTTGTGCATTTTGAACTATGGCACAATACAAGATTTGAGAACAGATTGTAATTAATTCTGCACAAAGTGGAACTAGATGAAGATGATGGCATTGAGAGATTTTAAAATGCATTGTTGTTTTCATTTGAGGACAGACAGTACAGTGCCTTGGATAAGTATTCACCCCTTTGAACTTTCCCCCCATTTTACAGTGTTACAGCCTGGGAATGAAATGGAAATAATTGGGATTTACACAATATTTCACAACATTAAAGTTCAACGAGGGTGAATACTTATGCAAGGCACTGTATACAAATACATGGTTCATAAAAATAATGAAATATTATAACATGGAATTCTAGTGTATTTTTGTGTCTTAAACACTGACTGAATTATCTACATCTCTGAGCCACTCACCTGGAATAACACTTTCATTTACATTATGCATATTTTATTTTCACTTATTCAGCTTATTTAATGAGATTATTTACTGAGATTGAGATATTTATGGAAAACAAGATGAAACAGGAAATTTTCTGGGTATAAACTGAACCTACAGAAGAGTGAATGCTTACCCATAAACCAATCTGGCCAAAAAATAAAACAGACTGAAATACCTTTTCATTTGGAGGACTCTAAATTCAAATATCTCGGTGTTAATGTCACCCGTTCTTATTCTGCGTTAATGGCGGCGAATTTTACACCCTTAATTTCATACATGAAGTCGGCCTTCCAAAGATGGGCAGCTCTACCATTATCCCCTCTTGGTAGAATAAACACAGTAAAAATGAACATTCTTCCAAAATTCCTCTACCTTTTCCAGTCCATCCCGTTGTTTTTACCCAAATCTTTCTTCAAGAATATAGACCAATTAATCGCCTCTTTTGTATGGGCAGGGAAAACTCCCAGGGTTTCCAAATTTTCACTTCAGAGGAGTCGACTAAGTGGTGGCCTCTCCTTGCCCAATTTCATGTATTATTATTGGGCGGCTAATATTCAGAAACTGGTGCTCTGGGTGCAGGCCCCCTCTCTTCCATGGTGCCACTTAGAAGCGAAGTCTTGTACTTCAACCTCCCTCCCTGCTAAGGTGTTCTCCTCCCTTCCTATAGCCCTTTCACAATACACGGATAATCCAATAGTATGTACCTCTCTAAAAATTTTCTATCAGTTTCGCTGTCATTTTAAATCCATCTCGGCCTCAACCATGGCACCTATATGTAATAGCCACCTCTTTCCCCCCTCCTTTATGGATTCCACGTTCTCTTTGTGGGAAAAGAAGGGTCTGAAACGCTTTGAGGATCTTTTCATTAATAATGTGTTTGCAAACTTTTCTGAATTATCCTCGTCATTCAGCCTGCCTCCGTCCCACCTATTCCGTTTCTTTCAAGTTAGGCATTGTGTCTCCTCCCTATTCGCTGGTTTTCCCTCCTTACCTACAAAGTCTGCATGGGAAGAGGTGTTCAAGCTGAATCCTAATAAGGGTGGCATTATTTCACGGATATATGCAACGATCTGGTCACAGGATGATTCTTACAATATCAAAACCATTGGTGCTTGGGAGGAGGAATTGGGCCTGGAGCTTGAGGATGATTACTGGGGCAGAACGTTAGATAATATACGTACTGCCACGTCTTGTGCTAGACTTAGTTTCATACAGTTTAAAGTGGTCCATAGAGCTCACCTCTCTAGGAGTAAACTGTCTAAAAAATATCCCAATGTTCCTAACATGTGTGAAAAATGCAAACTTTCGCCCTGTAACCTCAGTCATATGTTTGCACTTTGTCCCAAATTGCAGAACTTTTGGAACTCTTTCTTCGAAACTATGTCCGACGTTCTTAAGATCAAATTAGATGCCTGTCCTTTAATTGCCATCTTTGGTGTTCCATCTCAGCGTCAACCTCTGAACCATAAACAAGCTAGTGTTGTGGCCTTTGCATCGTTACTTGCTCGGCGCAGAATACTGTTGTCTTGGACCTCTCCACAACCCCCCTCTATATCAGTCTGGCTTAAAGATTTAATCTTCTTTTTAAAACTTAAAAGTACAACATCAGAGGCAGGGGTGACTCATTTTTGGGAAAATGGGCACAATTTATTACCTACTTCAATGATGTACGCACCCTGGTGGTGGATTGAGGAGAGGTGGACTGTAATTCCTGATCATCTTACCCCTTTTTTTGTTGTTGTTGTTTTGGGTTTTTATGTTTGTTAGTTTTTTTTTTGTTGTTGTTTTTGTTTTTGTTTGTTTGTTTGTTTGTTTTTTGTGTTAGTTTTTTTTGTTTTTTTTCTTTGGTTGTTTGTTTATTGTTTTTTTGTTTCCCCCTTTCTTTTGGTTTTGGCTGTGGTTGTTTGTTGGGGTTGTTGGGTGGGGTGTTATGTAAAATGTAAATTTTCAATAAAAATTCTATGATAAAAAAAAAACCAAGATGAAACAGAACATTGTTAGGACACTGTTAATTTACTATCATTATATTAGGTTTAGAATATTTCTACAATATTTCTAAATCTTACATATACCTACTGAATATAATGTGGTATACAATTTACAGTTAAATGTTTGCCATTTTTTGGTGAACAATTATATCAGTTTCAAACATATTTAAACTACTCTATCCACCTGCAAATAATTGTGTGTATTTGCTTGTTGATGGTTGTACAAACACTACACACTATATGTAATGCTGGAACAGGGGGTATTACCCACATAAACGGTTTATTTAGGGAATGTGGCACTGTTAGTGACCTCTTGTTGAAATGTGAGGACCTATTAACCTGGGTTTTTGGCTCATATAAACTTACTGTATGTCACAGCCTCCAAAGACAAAGTTCTGGGAGGTGGGGGGAGTATCAGTAGAGGTTTAGTTATAGAAAAGCATCCCAAACTTTGAACATCATGTAGAACACTATCATTAAAAATTAGACAACTGCAATTTTGCCGAGAAGGGGCTGTCCACCTAATGTCAGTCACCAGGTAAAGAGTGGATTAGTTAGCGAAGCAACCAAAAGGCCAAGGGTAATTCTCAAGTCAACATGATGTCACCACCACCATGCTTCACTGTGAGGATGGTGTTCTCAGGTTGATGAGCAGTGTTAGGTGTCCCACCAAATGTAGGCCAGAGAACCTTTTTCCATGTGTTTGCTGAGTATTTTGGCAAACTCCAAACATGATTGCATATGGTTTGTCATTCTTCAATAGAAGAATGAACTTGGTATAGTGTCCAGGCAATGGCTGTCCTGTCCTGGCTTCTACCATCTGAGCGGTGGATCTATTATACATACACTAAGTGGCCAAAGGTTTGTGGAGTAAACACAAAATACAGTTTTTAAATGATAAAAAAGCAACAAAAAAAGTTACCCAATACCAACTGGGCCTGTGGGAAAATGTATTTGCTCCCATAGTTACTAATTCCCAAAATATATGAAATTGCATTCATAATGGGGTTCAGCTGGACAAGACATAATCAGGCCTGATTACTGCACACTCTGTTCAACCAAATCAACACTTAAATAGAACTTTTTCAACAGCATGAAGTTGATTAAAAGGTCTTACCTAGTAACACACTATGGCGAAGTTGAAAGAAATTCCAGAAATTAAGAAGGTGATTGAAATACATCAGTCTGGGAAGAGTTACAAAGCTGTTTCAAAGGCTCTGTGACTCCAAAGAACCACAGTGAGAGCCATTATCTCAAAATGGAAAAAACTCGGCACAGTAGTGAACCTTCCCAGAAGTGGCCGACCTTCCAAAATACCTCCAAGAGCACAACAACGACTCATCCAGGAAGTCACAAAAGAGCCAAGGACAACATCAAAGGAACTACAGGCCTCTCTTGCATCAATAAAGGTCAGTGTTCATGACTCCACCATCAGAAAGACACTGGGCAAAAATGTCATCTATGGAAGAGTGGTGAGGTGAAAACCACTGCTAACCCAGAAGAACATTAAGGCTCGTCTGAATTTTGCCAAAACACACCTTGATGATCCTCAAACCTCTTGGTAGAATGTTATGTGGACTGATGAGTCGAAAGTGGAACTGTTTGGAAGACAGTGGTCCCGTTACATCTGGCGTAAACCAAACACCGAATTCCACAAAAGGAACACCATACCTACGATCAAGTATGGTGGTGGGAGTGTGATGGTGTGTGGATGCTTTGCTGCTTCTCGGCCTCAGCAATTTGCAATAATTGACACGAATTCTACCAGAAATTCCTAAAGGTGAATGTCTGGTCTTCAGTCTGTAAGTTGAAACTCAAGCGCAACTGGATTATGCAGCAAGACAATGATCCAAAGCATAGGAGTAAATCCTAGTCCTATAAGTAAGTGAAAGACTGATCTCCAGTTATCAGAAGAGTTTGGATTTTAAGTTTAAGAAGGTAATTCGTTTTTCACATGGGCGGTGAGTGTTGGATAACTTTTTTTGCTTCAATAAAAAATTTTTTTTTAATAAAAACTATATTGCGTGTTTACTCAGGTTGTCTTTGTTTTATGTTGTATTGTGTTTGAAGATCTAAAACTATTTACTATGAGATATACACAAAACCAGAAGAAATCAGGGCAAATACTTTTTCAGAGCACTGTATACTGGCTGTATATTGATTGTGTGTAATGACTGTAATGGAGGTCCACTCCTGATTCCTCTAATCAGACTCTGATAGGTAATACAGTGGCTGCTGGATTTGTAATGAAGCATAATACCATGGCTAACAGGCTCATCCACAGTCTGCTACATGTAAGCATTACACATTATAGGTATCATCTATATTAACACTTTTCTAGAGTAACAATTTGACCTAGTTGTATAAAGAAGACAACTTTCTCTAAACAGACTTTTTGTTGATGATTTAAATTAGTCTGTGAGGCACAGCATGAGACTGTATAAAAGATCTCATGAAATTCTAATCCATTCAAATTGGAGCTAGTGCAACTGAAAACTAAAACAGTCACTCGTGATGAAAGATTAAAGAGAGGTCACTATAGTTCATACAGTGTGGCTGAAGCAATTATATCAATCTTCTTACTCTATACAGTGCAGAAGGTCAATTATATATATATATTCCTGCTTAATTTAACTAAATTATCAAACATGCTGACTATGCTTTTTGCAATTATAGATCTGCACCGATGCACATATAAGTTGGTGCTTCATTTAAAACAACTATGAACGAATGTGTAAATCACTGACTGGCTGCTCTGAAAAAGGTTCCTGAAAAGTAAGTATACTATAACTGAACGCCATACATGTGCAACTGTAATAAAATAACATGCTGAATGGAAATAATAAGCATGAATTGGACAATCTTTCACGGTTGTTGGTGCCAGATGGGCTGGTTTGAGGTTTTCAGAAACGACATTGCTCTTGGGATTTTTACGCACAACAGAAAGAAATGCCTTGTTGATGAGAGAAGTAAGGGGGGAATGGCTGGACTGGTTAGAGCTGAAAGGAAAACTATGGTAACTCAAATAACCACTCTTTACAAACATGGTGAGCAGAAAAGCATTTCAGAATGCACAACAGAACTGCCACTCATACTCATATACATACACACACACACACACACACACACACACACACACACACACACACACACACACACTCTCTCTCTCTCTCTCTCACTCTGATGTTTGATAAACATTACCTGGAGCTCTTGATCTGAACTGCCGTGCTGCCACGTAATTAGCAGGTTGGACAACTGCATGAATGTACTGGTGTTCCTAATAAAGTGGCGAGTGTATATGTAAATCTACAATGATTGCTTAAGCACACAGCAGTTACTTCCTGATAGCTAGATAGATTGGCACACTTGTTAAATGTAATAAAAGCTAGCAGTGTAAACAGAAGACATAAGAGTTGTGAAAAGACTTCAGAAATTAGAAATAGTCACTCTCATCATGTAATGTGTAGTATTTGTAAATAACCAGCAGGGGGGACACTTCACCTGATTTAATAGGAAACTGAATCACAGCCACAGGTAGGCTTCCCAACCGCGCCTCTGCTGGTCAATCTAGGGCTTGAACCTAAAATGGCCCCCTATTGGACATAGAGTGTGCTACGCAGGCTACAGAAGCCGTTATTTCATACCCTACGTAGGTCCCCTATATAGGGAGTATCAAGGAATTTAGGATTCAGCCCAGGTTGTCTCCTGTAATCCAAAAGGAGGTTTGGCAACAAGTAGTTTGACTTTCATTGGGCTGCTAACCAACGAGTTCTTTTTTATTTGCAGCGATTATTTTTAATCATTTTTGTGCAATATTCACTGGATATACGTTTAGGAAAAATGAGTACATTTATCTGTATGGGTAATATTCGGTGTTTTACCTTATAGTTGATTAGAAATAACGCGAAATAACCCGGCGTTAGCTTGGAAACCTCCAACCGGCTGCATTAATACTTTAGGGTAGTTTTGTTTGTGGATTTTATTTAACGGTTAAATGTCTCTTTGAAGAGTTTTGTAAATTCAGTATAAATCAACACTGCTGTTTTAATCAGGTTTGGTTACAATTTAATGGGTTAAAGTTTTGCGTTATTTTATTGTAATTAATCGGCGTGTCCGAGCTAACAGGCTAGCTGCGTTCTGGTTGGCGAGTAAAAAAAAAAAACAAGTGGCATTAGAAAAAGTTTATAGTAGAGCGATGTTTTTGTTTACATGGTGTCCGGGCCGAAAGAAGAAGAGTTACTAAAACAGGCTGGAAATGCGGGCTGTTTTTAAAGCACTACCTCGTCGGGAGAATTAAAAAAAAAAAGGAGAGAGAGAAAAGCCTCTGCGCTCCAGCATCAACATGCTCCACTTACAGCGACAAAGTCAACATGTCGGCGTTTAAACCTCGTTTTTAGAGACTTTCCGGAGCTTTAGCAGGTGCTGGTAGAGCTGTAATCCTGAAGAAAGGGTTTAAAGGAAGTTCGTCCCTTATTTTTTAAACCAGGGATAAATTTAGCCAATTAAGTCCGCCGTATTTAAGGACACGAGGAGCTGTGTGTGTGAGAGAGAAATGGACGCTGTGGATCATCATGTGGGCCGGGAGTCGGGATTGAGTGTGCGGGATGATGGACTGCTCTCTGACTCGGACAGGACTGGAGATCAGAATGGACACTGTGGGTTAGTGTGTGTGTCTCTGTATGGAGGAGCTCCGTGGGGGTTCACTCTGAGAGGAGGACGAGAACACCGAGAACCGCTCATCATCACCAAGGTAAAGTGTCTGTCCCTGTCGGTCGGTCTGTCCCTGTCGGTCTGTCTGACTGTCCCTGTCTGTCTGTCCGTCCCTGTCGGTCGGTCGGTCTGTCTGTCTGTCCCTGTCTGTCTGTCCCGGTCTGTCGGTCGGTCTGTCTGTCTGTCCCTGTCGGTCGGTCGGTCTGTCTGTCCGTCGGTCGGTCTGTCTGTCCGTCGGTCGGTCTGTCCGTCCGTCCCTGTCTTTCGGTCGGTCTGTCCGTCCGTCCTGGGCGGTCGGTCGGTCTGTCCGTCCGTCCCGGGCGGTCGGTCTGTCTGTCTGTCGGTCGGTCTGTCCGTCCGTCCCTGTCTGTCGGTCTGTCCGTCCGTCCCTGTCTGTCGGTCTGTCCGTCCGTCCCTGTCTGTCGGTCTGTCCGTCCGTCCCTGTCTGTCGGTCTGTCCGTCCGTCCGTCTGTGTCGGTCGGTTGGTCTGTCCGTCCATCCCTGTCTGTCGGTCGGTCTGTCTGTCCGTCCCTGTCTGTCGGTCGGTCGGTTGGTCTGTCCGTCCGTCCCTGTCGGTCGGTTGGTCCGTCCGTCCCTGTCGGTCGGTCGGTCGGTCTGTCCGTCCGTCCCTGTCGGTCGGTCGGTCGGTCTGTCCGTCCGTCCCTGTCTGTCGGTCGGTCGGTCTGTCCGTCCGTCCCTGTCTGTCGGTCGGTCGGTCGGTCTGTCCGTCCGTCCCTGTCTGTCGGTCTGTCTGTCCGTCCCTGTCTGTCGGTCGGTCGGTCTGTCCGTCCGTCCCTGTCGGTCGGTCTGTCCGTCCGTCTGTCCGTCCCTGTCTGTTGGTCTGTCCGTCCGTCCGTCCGTCTGTCTGTGTCTGTCGGTCGGTCTGTCTGTCCGTCCCTGTCTGTCGGTCGGTCTGTCCGTCCGTCCGTCTGTGTCGGTCGGTTGGTCTGTCCGTCCGTCCCTGTCTGTCGGTCGGTCGGTCTGTCTGTCGGTCGGTCCGTCCGTCTGTCCATGTCGGTCCGTCCATCTGTCCGTGTCGGTCGGTCGGTCTGTCCGTCCGTCCGTCCGTGTTGGTCTGTCTGTCCGTCTGGCCCGGTCGGTCGGTCAGTCTGTCCGTCCGTCCGTCCGTGTTGGTCGGTCTGTCCGTCCCTGTCCGTCCCTGTCCGTCCTTGTCTGTCTGTCCCTGTCCGTCCATCCCTGTCTATCCGTTCGTCCGTCTGTCCGTCTCTATTACTCATCTCACTTACAGTATTTGATACATGTCTTTCTTATTTTTCTTTTTTCTTTCTTATGGAATATCACTCATCTCACTTTTATCACAGCATTACCTTTCTTTCATTCACTCAAACTCTCATTTCACTTCCCTTACAGTATTAGCTACATGTCTGAATTATGACATCACCTTTACACTAGAGATGCACTGATACTAAATTTCTAGGCTGATGCCGACAGCCGATTATTCAGGGTGATATCGGCCGATGCCGATAGTTTGGTGGTTCTGCCTTTTATACCTTCTTTTAAAGGAATAATAATTAATTCCACAATTATGAAGGAAATGCAAATAAAAACTTTATTCTCTCCATTTCAACAAGTTGTTTCACAGTAACTGGCCTCATTAACAGAAAACACTTTAATTAATATTAACACATAATTTAATCCTCAGAGTTTAGTTAAAGATTTCTTTTATATATATATATATATATGTATGTATGTATGTATGTGTGTGTGCCTATTTTTGGCAACTCATCTTCATTTAAATGTTCCAACCGTGTACTGCCTTTAATTCAGCTCGAGCAGCTCGGCAAAAAATAAAAAAAATTAGACTCTACGCTAAAACTCCGGCTTCACTGCTGCAGTGTCCATTGTAAAAGCACCCATTCATTAACACACCGAAATAAATACACACTGCTTCTGCTCTGCTCCTGCCTGCGGTGTACAATTAACAGTGCAGAGCTTACAAACTGCAGTTTTGTCATCATTGTCACCCAATTCAAAGTAATTCCACTCAAAAGACATCTTTACACACAGCACGAATTCGATGTCTTTTCCCACCCTCTTTTGATTGACAGGATATAACCGGCGCTGTTCATCGGATGTTTTTAAATTATCGGCCGATAGCGTGAAAAATTGCATTTATCGACCGATACATCGGTGCATCTCTGTTTTACACCCATTGATGCTCTGATGTACCAGATACTTTATACCCTGTCTGTCATAAACAGAAATTGTTCTTACATTACACTTCGTTACAGCTGTGACTTTATACTTTATTAGCTTCAAGTCTCTCAACCTTTTTGTCAGTATAACCAGAACATGTAACATGCTTCACACATTTTGTTAAAACCTGCGACTGCATACACTGTTAGCTATCTGTCGCTCACCCTCCTTATTTGTGAGAGACTATAAATAATAATAATTTAAAATGAGAAATGATGGTCGCTATTTTCCATCTGCAGTCCCTGGTATCAAGATAAACAGAACTGTTTTTAATTATTTTACACCTTCTGTTAGAGCCATGACTTTGTACTTCAGAATAAAAAAAACAAGGCCTAACTGATTTAACTGAAACATAACGCTATTTTAGAGCCGTTACTCCACATCATCGCTAGTCAGTGTAAATATCGAAACATTTGACAAGCTTTCTAACGCAAATATTACAACTATTAAGTAAATGCTCCTGTGTCCTGTACGCTTTGAGAACTGTACTGAGCATTTCTGTCTTTTTCCAAACCAGATTACTTTCTCATAATCGGTCTCTCAACCACAATGATATCCAGAAAATTTGCATCCCCACTGGATGTGTTTCTCACATTGTTTGGTATTTAGAGGAAAGCACACAAAACTGCAAACAAATTGTCTTAGTCAGCTTTAAATATCTGTTGTGAAGAGCGGGTTAAAATGCTGAGCCGAGCGTTGAGGTTAAAACAGTCTGTTTTTTAGGGCCAAAACATGTGGACAAGCCAGCACCAGTCAAGGCTAACTGATGATCACCTCCATTTGCTTCATGCTTTCTGAGGTGTACTCAAACATACTGTAAAGACAACTGATTGTTGATGTGTACATGTGTTCTTTGCCATTGGAGAGAAAATGACTCAACATAGCGGGAGGTGGCTGTAGCGTGTATTCACAATTAAATGTAAAGTAATTAATACTGGAAGACCTGGTCCTGAATTTCTTGCAGCTGCTCTTGAAATGACGGCTCTGTGGCGAGCACTGGCATAGAAAATCAATGATCAACTGTTTGCTAGTGTGAACACCGGGTGATTCAGCAAACTCAGCTGGCACTGATGGGGACGTTTTAATGCCGGTGGGGCAAAGCGTGCCGCAGAAACTACGGCTACCGGTCAGCAACTCGTAATCAACAGGCTACTTAACATGTCACGTTGTCTGCTCACACTGGCTACTCGATGCAAGAAGAGGAGATTACATTAATCAAAGCGTGAGGTTATGAAAGCATGAAGCAGACTTTCGGGAGTCTTTCAGATTTAATAACGGTCAAAAACTGACCACCGTTCAGCCATAACATGGCTCAAGGCTCATTAACGCACGTAGGGAGCAAAGGCTAGCCCGTCTGGGCCGAACCCACAGAAGAGATACTGTAGCACAAATTGTTGGAAAAATGTCATGCTGGCAAAGATGTCGGAACGCGCAGTGTATCGCAGCTTGTTGCATATGGGGCTGCGTAGTGGGGACCCCTGTCCACTGGCTAAAGCACCTCCAGTGGCCATGTGAGCATCAGAACTGGACCCTGGAGCAATGGAATGGGGTGGCCTGGTCTGATGAATCATGCTTACTTTTACCTCGTGTGTGTGTGTGTGTGTTGCTTACCTTGGGAAGAGAAGGCAAGCCAGTGGAGGTTGCTTATTTAAAAAATCCAGGTACTAACTAGTGATGAGCATGAACAGGAAACTAGTCAAATATTCATTATATTTGATTTATTATTAAAATTCTATGTAACATTTAAACTTGAAATGTAAATATTGGGTGATGTGTATCCTTTCAGAAGATGTCTTGTTTCTCAAGACGCTTGAGGCTTGTTTTTCCAATGTTTTGTCTTCAAGCTCCTATTTTGTTAACTAAAAGTTGTGTCCTGTTAAGCTGAAGTTATTTCAAGTATGTTTTGTTCATGGTACGTTGGGTAACTACGGTGCTTTTTAGTTCTTTGCGCTTGGTAACCTCTTCTTGGGATTTTCCAGTTTCTCGACACAGAACATATTTAAAATAAGTGACCTGAAGATGTTTCTCTAGTCAGGGAACTGTGGTAGTGTATGTTGAACCATTTTCTTTTGTTGTGTTATCAGAGAAATGTTCGTATTTAACAATAGATATGTTTTAAGTAGGAACTTTCTAGGTGTAAGAGGCATGACGATTTGAAGTACTGACGATGAGTATCGGTTCAGGGACATAGCTTAAACTTATCATTCAAAGCACCAAAACAGTTTGCTGTAGGGGAATAACATGCAGAAGACCTACTGTTGCTGTTGTAGTAAACCTTATTTGCCCTCCTCAATATGTAAATATGAACATGAGAACATGAACAGTTGTTCAGGCCCTAACGATAACAATATTTCTGCAAGGACACATTCCTTAACAAATTATTAATGCATTAATTTTGCCTAAATGTAAGATAATGAAACTGTATGCCAGTTCTTTTTCATGTTTAACAATTAATGTTAAAATGTTTGAATGTAGCAGGATTGCTGGTTAACCCAATATCAGAAAAGCAAAGTATCATGACAATATCAAGTATTGCGACATAATATTTCCTCCATATCATTTCCTCTATCTGACTGCAAGCATATAAAATCCTTGACACACACATTTGTCATTGAAATAAAGGTATTTTAGTGATTTTGTATAGAAAATAAGTGTGGAGATCATTTTGAAGGCCTCTTTTTGAGTTGATTTATAAGTGCTGTAGCGTTGGAACAGATCGCTTCATTAATTTAGATTGTCTGTGTATCACAAGGTCATAGTTAAAAATACTCTTACTAGCCAAAAGCTAAGGGTTACTGTTTTACTGACTGAACACTGTCTTGTTGACTGTTGACTGTGTACATTTCTGATGAATGGGAAGTGCTGACAGTTTTATATCTGTGGTTTTCTTAGACAGTTTTCGGGGCTTCGTTTCTAACCTCATGCAGAGGTGGACAAATGATGAAGGGTTTAACGATACATTTTAGGGGTGTTGTCAATTGATTAATACATTCAACTAGAGCTGCAATAATTAATCAATAAAATGGATAATAATCGATTATAGAAATCGTTGTCAACGAATATCATTATCAATTAGTTGGTCTGCGCGCGGCACGGGGTGCGTTTACTCATTACGTTACTTCTGTTCAGAAAACACGCCTTGGAGACTAAATACTAAGGTTGTGTCCCAAATGACATACTATACACTTACACTATGCACCGTGTACCCTCATCTAGTGTATGAATTTTAGAAAGGTAATATCGTCTCGAAAGGAACACTAGCAGATTTTTTTTTACTAACCGGAAGTATAAGCCGTGTGGGGCCTAATGCCCCAGTGTAGTGAAGGCGACACTGTACTTTAAAAACAGCACCGTCTTTCGGATGAGACGTTAAACCGAGGTCCTGACTTTCTGTGGTTATTACAAATCCCAGGACACTTCTTGTAAAGAGTAGGGGTATAACCCCATGGTCCTGGTGGAATTCCCCCATTGGCCCTTATCTATCATGGCCCCCTAATAAACCCCATCTCTGAATTGGCTACATCACTCTCTCCTCTCCACTAATAGCTGGTGTGTGCTGGGCTTTCTGGCGCACTATGGCTGCCATCTTATCCAGGTGGATGCTACACACTAGTGGTAGTTGAGGAGATTCACTCTCCCTCCCCCAATACTATGTAAAGTGCTTTGAGTGTCTAGAAAAGCGCTTTATAAATGTAACTGTAAAATCTTCTTGTTTTAAGCCTTTGTGTTGGAAACAACTTGGTGCAAACACATGTCTGATTTATTTCAAAACTAGCACTTTATCATAATAAAAGCAAAATTCTGCTAAAAGTAAAATTCTGCAAAATCATCCTGCTACCACAATTCAGGGGAGTGTGGGCTTGATTAAGTTTGTGTTTTTCACCTCATCACAAGGAGTATTTTATGACAAATAACCTACTTTATCGGTTCAGTGTATCGTTCAATATGTGAATGCAGAATCGAGAGACTCTTTAGACAATACGGTACTGTATGCTGAATCGTTATAGCCCCAATAAATTTATTAGCTCACACTCCAGGCAAGTGAGAGCTCCAGTATCCTGCCCAGTCTCATGTTGTGATTTGTCAGAAACCTACGAGACAAGGGTGAAAAATGGTAACTAATTGAACGTAACAACATACTGTAGGCTAGCTAGCTTTCAGTACATTAGTACATACTAATGGAAATGAACAAGTATATAATCATTTCCCTCTCCGAACAAAGTTTCTAATATAAAGTTTTCTAATATCCCAAACACACGATCTGCTTGTCCTGGGTCCTGTACCGTGGAATTGAAAATATTTTTGTCGGGATATCAATTCTCATAAACGTATAAAGGACGGATTATCTGGACATATGTGAAACCCACTCTGTCATTCATTTATATGATCTATTGGGAGTTGGAGAGGAAGTGCAGACTAGACGGCGTGTGGAAGAGGGGCCCAGTGTGTTCTGCATCTATTCACATGGCCTGAAATGGAAACTTTGCATTTTCAGCCTTGATAAACATTCTTTGGCAACTCATTTAGAACAGAGGTTGAAACTCCTCTGTGTTTTGACTGGTTAATTATCAACTCCGAAAGACCTTGCTGGTAGATTTCGGGGTATATGATATATTCAGTGTGGGATGACCTACATGTTTTTTGACTGTGTACTGTTTAGCTCAAACCTCTTCCAAAGTCCACGTGCACGTTCTCAAGCAGCAATTTCACCACATCTCAGGTGCACTGCCTCAACTTTCCCAGTGAACTCGCTGTACTTTTGAAAGCCATGTGACCCGCAGAAGTAGAATTCCTGCCATTGCGAAGGTTCTTAAGGAGATCAGAAGTTTAGGCTGGATCCTTTTTCTTGGCGGCTTTCTGAATGGTTGGCGCTGCTAGAAGATGCTTGTGAGTTTGCAGGGTTGAATGGAGATTCTGTTCACCTCCTGAGAGTCTTACTCAGCAGGAACGGTTGGCATTCTTCCATACCTCCTGGAGCCCTGGTCACACCTCAGCAGGTGGTGAGAGCAGTTAATATTATACTTTTATATCAGCATGTTGTTGTTGTGAATTCTGCTTTTTATGGAAATCATTCACTGGATCTTAAAGGTTTACATGTAACGTTTTATTACATTTAAAAAGATTCTCACCTGTTTATTGTAGTCTTGAAATTATTTCAGGAGGTCAACTTCAACTGTTAGATTTTTTTTACCTTTAGGGTTATGAATGAAATAGACAGTTTTAAGACACTATAGCTAATTGAAATGCCCTCAAAATCTGAAATTTGTTGTGTGTGTATAATATATATATATATATATATATATATATATATATATATATATATATATAAATGTAAGCTTTAGGTGCAAGGCTTTTTATTCCCAAAATGTGTCATTGATTTTTGGCAGTGCAAATACCTTATCCTACCTTATCTGTTGCATTTCACAAGGCCAGTGTCATAGTTACACTGATATCTGGAGTGTATCCATGGACATCAAACATTTGCTTTTATCTTCTCATTGGCCTTACTTAACAGCCAGGTGCACACAATACTGCTCTGTATTAGGGGTTGCACCGGTGGTGTAACCTGGCCTGGGCATTCGGAGCTGTAGCCCCGAAGATTTTTTCTTTAGCCCCGAATAATCCTCCACTTGGAGCAGTTTGTCACTATGTAACATAACGTCAGTAAAAGAAGACAGCGGTGTTGTAATTTTATATCTTCAGTGAACGGAGGTGAGACAAATCAGACCAGGTTTACAGGAAAATACGTGGAAATACTCATGTCTTATTGGCTGACAGACTCAATTCTGCCAAACGCTAGCTCACACAGTCAGTGTGAGGAAAATGCACATATGTTGGCTTTTTTTATGTATATTTTTTGTGTTTTTATTTTAAACCAGTAAAGGGATTGACACTGAAACAGTAACATCCTCTGATGCTGAGCAGGAAAACAAGGTGTGTAAATGTCTATATGAGCAGAGCACAAGGAAAGATAATGTACTTTGCATGACACTGTAGCAGCTAAACCCATACAATGATAGCTTAGCTGTGCCTCCCCTTGGCTAGTGACACCAAACTAGCCTGGTTAGAAAAGTTTTTATAGTTTATCGATCTGGTAATCCTACAAATAGTGATAACACCCGAGGCAAGTGTAATGATAAATCCAACTTTTTCTGATCTTGTCATACACTGACAGCTAAGTTACCACAGATTCCATAAAACAAAATTTAAGGTACGTTCGCACATAGAGCGACCCGCATAGACCATTAATTTTCAATGAGATCTGGTGACTTCCGGCGACATGCGTGACGGCGGCCCGATGTGTGTCCAGCGACACGACAAAGTTCAGAAAAGTTTAATTTTATGCAAATTTGGAACGACTTGGTGCAGCGACTACCAATGGGAGTGAAGAAGAGTGTGCTCACGTCATCCGTGGCCACCTGTGCTCGCTAGTAGAAGCAGCGTCATTATGGCGGTAGCCAATTAGCTTAGCTTAGGATCTTAGTGGGTTTAAAGAAAAAAAATGAATTAATTAAATTAAGAAATAATAATGAAACACACACTTTTTGTTGCAATTGAGCAAAATCCTAGTGTAGCTCCTGTCTTGGGTGAAGTGTCACTTCACTCAGGAAATACAGAGACTACAGCCGAAGAGCTGCGGTCCGACTCCCGGCCACCATCGAACACATAATAATGATAAACCCTGATGGTGATGCTCACTTATTGTTATAGGAGCTACACCAGGATTTTGCTCCATTGCAACAAACAGTGAGTGTGTTTCATTATTATTACTTTGTTTTAAATGCACGAAGGCCATAAGTTGTGCCATCCATGTTACTATGGTAACCAGTAGTAGGAACATCTACCTGCGACTTCATAGTACAGCAGCGATATAATTTGTGTGTGTGTGAACATAGCACAAGGCTACTAGTGGAGCTGGAAAAAATGCATGGAGAAGAATCTGGGCTCCAGATGACTAACAGTTCAGCTAATGCCCCTGGGTTGCACAAGTACAAATGTTTACTGGTTTAGTCAACTAATAATTCAAAAAAGTAGTTGACTAGTTATCTTTTTATTGTTAACATCCTGAAACAATTTTCTCTTTGTGTTTTGTTTTTTTTTTTTGTTTTTTTTAAGCATCAAATGCACTTTGATTAATTAGACAGGCTACAAATTTAATTTCCAGCTTCGATGCTACACTGTCAACAATTGATGCAGTCAGTATGCAAAATACTAAAACTTTTGGGGGAAAAAACCCTGTCCCGGCTGAGTACTGAGAAAGAAGCTGCGAGAGACTTGTAGTGCGCATGCGCAGTGCTCCACACATGTACAGTGCGTGTGACTCTGAACATCGGGCAAGTGTTTTCTGTTAAATTGTCAGCTCTGGTAGGACAGCGAGTGTCCTCAGAGCAGGAGCTCGACTCCTCAGACACAGACTTCAGCACAGTGTTATCTGGAAGTAAGTGGTAAAGTGGAAGTTTTATACGAGGCTAGGCTAACTATGCTAACAGGCTGAGCACAAACCAGAATGATATGAAACATTATATCGTGATAATTTTTTTAGCTGTGCTGCCCAGCCCTACATTGGGGCTTCGGTGCCCTAAGTAAAGACTACAACGTAAGGGGGCGTGCTGTTCTAGACAGTTACTGTCCGAAAAGAAGTTGCTTGTTTTCACAATAACAGCACGTCCCAATTACAGTTATTATATCAGTTAAGGCAGAAGGCAGCATACTTTTAACATTTTTATGATTACATTTAACGTTGTGGAACATCAACAAAACAAGTGAAGTCCTGTTACCGCTTGCATTATTTTAACTATGAACAGCCCTCCCCAGTCTCTCTCTTCTTGCTCTTGAAAAGTTGCCATGCTGAAAAATGTACTTTTTGACTGTTAGAAAGTGTAGACACTGGAGACTCTTTCCAAACATGCTAAATAAACATCTCCTCACCGAAAACTTCAGCATATCACACATTTCTAAAATCTGCATGTATATGGAGCATCTGCCATCCAAGTTCCTGTGCAAGCTCTTATTATAGAAACAGTAAGAGTTATCAGAATAAGTGCATTTTTATATACTTTGTAATCTTATTGTCTGTGTCATGATGTTATAAAAAATCAACACCTCCTAACCAATAATATTTGGGCATATAATTTGTCCAGTGAGAATTTGGACAATGCTACGAAATGTCTGCACCCCGGTTATATATTTACAGGGTAAATAGGGAATGGATTCAGATGAACAGTGGCTTTCTTCAGAATGTGATGAGGTTCTTGGTAATGTTTGCAGAATACACTGGCCGTTTTATAATAGTCATACCTAACTGTGTTGTGTCTGTGAACAAGAACTCAATGTCTGTACAGTGATATCACCAAAATGAGTTCCTTGAGTTACTTCAGGGTTTGGCTAATCGGTTGTTTATCAACTGAGAAGTCGTCTCAGTTGCAATGCTCCAGTATTGACTAAAGCCAGTATATACATCTGTTGTTGTTATTTCCTTATCTGACTTTGGGGGATGAACACACATTTCTACTTGCAATGCATTTTTTTTTTGCCTGATTTCTCCAAGGGGTCATCAAGGCTCCTCGAGTTAACTGGTAGTGCCAGGAACATGCTTGGAATGTCAGAGCTTTGCAGTATGCTTCAAATGTACTGAATTATACCTGACGGCCCAAAGCCTGTTGGAAAGGCACAATCTAGCATCTGGGATCAATTTTAGTTTGGATTAGAGAGACCCGGACAACTTTATAGCTAACCTTCACTTGGAATTAGGCCATAAAGTTTTTAAATGAAGGCTGTGTAGATGCTGTGCTGCACTTCATTCCCCAAAGAACTTACTGAGATCTACATAACCTCTGAAGGACCTTTTTTTTAAGCCAGTAACAATGTGAAAGTTGTTCTCATTCATACCTGTTAGTATTACAGAGGTGGTTAAATGGTATTAGTGGCAAGCTCACATTTCTCTATGTCCTGGTTCTTTACTTTCTATACACCTAACCAGTCATTGCTAGATTACTGTTAAAAAGACTTAGCTTTCACTGAGAGGCTTTGTTTATTAACTCAATTCAGTTGTTCACAATTTCACTAATTAAAGGAAATAAATGTACCGGAATATCCAACTGGCAGGAAGCTGGCTTTATTTAAATGGAAAGTATTTAGAGCTAAAACGAGAGAAAGCTGGAACTAATTAAAATTCCCCACATTCTTTTCATACCTTTTGGTTTTGCCAAAAGGTCTTCATTGTGTTTATTTTAAATCCCTCTTTACAATGATCCCAAGTAATCCTGTTTTACACTGTTTACATCATCTGTCTTTAAGTTCGATGTGAATACACACCAATCAGCCATAACATTAAACCACCTGCCTGATATTGTGTAGGTCCTCCTTGTCTCACCCAAATAGCTCTGACCCATTTGAGGCATGGACTCCACAAGACCTCTGTGCTGTGGTATCTGGCACCAAGACGTAAGCAGCAGAACTCTTAGGTCCTGTGATAGGCTTGGTGCAATAGCCGTTGTTCCCGGTGTTAGGGCCGTACACCGATTACATCGCTTGCCCACCGCAGCACCATCCCCACCGTCGTTTTTTGCCTTTTTATAGTAATAAAAATAATTTAGTTCAGTTAGAGAACGGACACTACAATTAAAAACTGAACGCGTCTGCTCAATTCAGCGTGAGCTGCATGAGTCAGAGTCGCAGCACAGATCAGCAGGAGTCAGACATCATTTATCACGTGAAGAGGGTGAGGTGAGCTGACTGACAAGACGATGGCGGAAGATTTGGTTTCAAAAGTTCTATGTTTAATAGAAGCGAGTTTGTAATTGGACTGTTTTGTAGTGTTTTTTCATTGAGAATAATAATGAACCCACCGTTCAAGAATTTGCTGGCCCCGAATTGCCGTTAATTCGAAAGCGAAAGTGACATGCGCCTGTATTCATAAGCGAGGGGGGAAAACGCACCCCCCGCCACCCCCCAGCCCTGCCCCACCTGGTGATACCGGTATTACCTGTGGAGTTACGCGTCGAATAACCGGTGGGAAAATTTCCTCACGGTCACATCCCTAAGCTGTAAGTTGCGAGGTGGGGCCTCCGTGGATCGGACTTGTTTGTCCAGAACATCCCACAGATGCTTGATCAGATTGAGATCTGTGGAATTTGGAGGCCAAGTCAAGAGTTCACCTTAAACTCTCATATTTCTGAAACCATTCCTGAACAGTTTTTGCAGTGTGGCAGGATGCATTATCCTGCTGAAAGAGCCCACTGCCATTAAGGGAATATCATTGCTTTGAAGTGGTGTACTTGGTCTGCTTCAATGTCTAGTAGTTGGTACGTGTCAAAGTAACATGCACATGATTGCCAGGAGCAAAGATTTCCTAGCATCACATTGTAGAAGTCGTTATAATGTTTCTCAAATATTGGCAACATTTTGTTCAATTTTCCACTGTCCACTTTCGGTCAGCCTGTGCCCATTGTACCCTCAGATTCCTGTTCCTATTGAAGCTTATATTCTTCAAGCTTTGCTCTGTTGTGTGTCCTGAGATGCTTTTGTGCTCATCAGCTCGAACCTCTCTGCCATTCTCCTCTGACCTCTTTCATTAACATGGCATTTCTGCCCATAGAACTGGCACTCACTAGATGCTTTTTCTCTTTCACGGCATCCTGTGTAAACTCTAGAGACTGTAGTGAGAATAAAGCCCAGAAGATTGACAGTTTCTGAAACAATCAAACCAGCTAGTCGAAGTCTATAGGATATGTAAAATTATATAATGGTGATATTTTCATAAATTATGTCACAATACACATTTTTTTAGATCAGTATTTTAATCATTTACAAACTCTAATTTGATCTGTTTAGATGTTAAACTTTTCTTCTTCATATTATTATTTTTTTTTAACTTTTCATTGTTAATAAATTTTTCCCAACATTATTTTAAGTGTCATTGAACATAGTTTTTTTTTTAAATGCAGCTATCATAATTGTCATCCTAATTCCCATCATGTATTGTAGAAATGTTATGATATTGTCATAGCATTCACCCCCCACATGATTAGTGCTGGAATGAACACACAAATCTAGTGTTTAGTCTCTACCCGACTGCTAAGCTCTGGGAAGAACGATGTTTGGATAAAAAAAAAAAGCAAAAGTTCAAAGATAGTGTTGGTGTTTTTAAGGTGCTGAAAGACACCACTTGTATGGTATCAGTGGAAATATGTAAAGCATGTGGGCCGTTGTCTCGTGTGTTATCAGGGGAGTTATCCTGTTGTCATTGTTTCAAGTCTTCCCACAGGCAGTGACAGTATTTCCTTATTAAATTCTCAGTACTTCATTTTCATAGTTGAGCAGGTTACAATGATTCCCACAAGTTATGGGACCTCAGTGCATCTGTGATAGTTCTAATACACCGAATAAAAAAAATGTTTTGTTTTATGTGCCATTGCATCTGCTGTGTTTTTAAATTGGTTTCAGACTCATTGTTCTAGATTTACCACCAGGCATCTTGGATACACTGTTAATAAAGGCCTGTTTCTTGACCTGCACACATGTGGTTAGTGGTTGGTATTGTTGGCTCCAACCGTTCTAAAGAATTTATGTCAAGGAAACAGGACACGGCCTGATATTGTACATGCACAAGACAAAAGCATCGTGGTGTGTGTTTTGAAGCTGTGGGATAAATTGTGAGCTGTGTGTGGAAGCGCTGCGGGACCGAGGGAAGCCGTCAGCACAACACACACACATTCCACAAATGCACGAGTCCCAGAATGCACATTCAGCGCGAGGTGGACAGGAGCTGTAAATTAAGCGTACACTTGTAGTTGTATAATATCGCACAGTATTATCCATCATGGACATTTGTGCATATCGGTTTAGAAAATTGTTCTCGGCTTTCTAGTTATAAATATAGCTTTTAAGTAAGGAGGTCCGAGTGTGATACTGGCTTAAGATGCTAACTAGTTTTGTATCTGGTTTTACGTTTTCCTGATCCGGCCCACTGACAACGTTGACCGAAACTGCACAAATCCTACATGTGAACAGAGCACAGCTTGTCTTAAAGTACACCACCAGCATATCTGTGACATTTCAGAGAGGATCAGTTACTAAGAGAATGTCAGTCTCGAATCAGTATCAGGTTTTGCTCAGTATTTAGAGCCATTATATTATCAAAAATGGATAAGGGTGCATCCCTGGTTTTTAATGTAATCCTAATTTCTAACTGGATCTGCCCTATCTCTTTAAGCTCTGCCAGTGCTTTAGCATCTTATTTTGAGAAAATATTAGAATGTCATTGACTTGGAATGGTAGTCATTGTATGTTTCTTTATCACTGTATGTCATTGTGTTTAATCTGTAAAACAGGGATGCACTTTCTGCATAATTTTAATATCTGCATGAGGTAATGAAAGGAAAAAGGGTGTGGTGTAATCAAGTGTTATTTTCCACTGCAGTTAACTTCCCTCCTGTCTGTGGCAGCGTACGTGTTTGTGTTTGACCGACTTAATCTAATAAAATAACGAACAGAAATATTAAACACACTTTAAAAGCGTTACTAAGTCGTTAGGTTAGCGTAATAGTTAAGGGATTTAAAAGTTATGACTGCCACATAATTTAAGACACTGCAGGATGGATAAAAATCGTACTGGATTTATTAACTCGCTGTAATTTGCATGTAATGGGGGGGGGGACAGAAATGAATGCTTCATAGGAGAATGTGCATGAAGCATTACTGCTAGTGTAGAATGGGATTAACTTGCAAACCTGTGGTACCCATTTTTTAAGATGATTTGTAATGGTGTTGCACTGAAGATAAATGGAGGTTAAGTTCATCTAACCCTCTCCTGCCCACATAAGAGTAAAAACTGTCATGTCTCCAGACTTCTGCTGCTTTGAATGGACTTTGTTCTGAAGCACTCTTTCACGGTATGTTACTTTATTAGTACGTTTTTAGACCTGTAGATCCGTGCTTTGTTTCAAAACGGGACTTAAATTGTTTAGTAGTGTTGTATTTTCTCCTTGGCTCGGTTTGCTTCCACAAGGCAGCATTTTCAAAGCGTACCAAAATGTGTTTATGCAAGTCACATGTGAGTAAACCGTCCTCTTATTGGTCAGCATGTGCCCTGTTTATGTTCTGAGGTTCCATAGCAATCATCCTTCCTGATGGATAGTAAGCAGCTCCACTAGTTAGATGCTCTCTAAACTCTTTGTAAACCTCCTGTGTTTTTATGGGTCATTCAGATCAAATTCCAACGAGGCGTTTTACCTCGTCTTTGGTCCCAGTTAAACCGCGATTCATGTTGCGAGCAATTAGCAAAACAAATAAGCTTTTTACGTAACACAGTTCCCATTAAGCATTGTATACATGTTTGTTCGTTGGTCCGTTGGATCGGATTACTTTCTCACCACTAGCAAACCGCTCCAGAGTTCGTTTACAACGATTTTGTTTTGGTGCGGATCCGAGAGCGATTGCCATGTCGATATATGTCTAAACAAACTGAACCAAGCGAGAAAACGCAGCAAGTTCTGAAATAAACGACCCATACAAGCCAGTTGTGGAAACTGCAAAAGCATTTGGAAGTGGAAATGGCGAAGCACCTCACAATAGAGAAACCGTGCAACCTTCTGTATGGAAACTCTTTACATTGCACACCACAGTTGGCCTAATGCCATAACTTGTGCTTTCATATTTTGATTTGTAACCATTCATTTCTGATCAATGTGGGGAAACGTGGAAAGTGCGATGTTGCGGGTTGAACCAGGCTTATTAACCATGTGTGTTCTTTTGACTGCTCTTACCTCATCCGGGTTTCCAGCTGTATCACACGTTTATGGTCATATTTATCAAAACATTGTCTCATGCTACTTTGGCCAAAAAAGTCAGGCATTATGTTGTGCATCAAGTCAAGTTTCCATCATGCTTCATTTCACAACAAGGTCGATCATGAAGAGAGTCGATTCACCGATTCCAGGCATTTGAAAATTGAATCAGATTCAGAACTTTTTTGGATTTGATTCCACACACTGAAAATGATTCACCTCATGCACACACAGCAGGCAAAACGAATATAGCATCGGAGTGTTTGAGTCACCGGGACAGCCAGCGGATATATGCATTTTGAATTTGTGTTGTAGGATTTGGACAGATCAGTTCTTGAAATGCAGATAAGACACACAGTTGCAAAAAAAAAAAAAAATAGGGGAAAAAAAAAGGGGGGAAAAAAAACTAGGACAGAATAGTCAGTTAGTTTGAGTGTCTCATTTGGTTAGATAAAGATAACATTTCTTATACTGTAACAGATTATCTGATAGTGTCAGTAATGTTTTATTGCATTTAGTATCCTGCTATCAAATTAATCCCTGGTAAGAGTAGTGCTGATGGAAATGCAGCAAAGAAATATTTGATAAATAAATATACTTGGCATGTAATATCTTAAAAAAATAAATTCATATAGGCTATATAATGAATGAAATACCAGGCGTAGTGTGGTGCGTAACATTATCACAGTGGATCGTACCATGTGTCTCACTTCCTCACACTCCACTGTGCATCGTGCTGTCGGGTGATAACTCGACTGCGCTGGCTGCGCACAGCTAACTGTTTTTCTATTGTTCTTTGTCATTTATCCTCTCAGTAAGGTACGGTATTCCAGAGGGGGGCTTTCACTGGAGTGTCTGCTTTAGATTAGCTTTTGAGGTTATTTTAAGTCTTTGCTTGTTCAGGCATGTTGACGCGTTTTCCTTGTTTTATGTTCTCTAAACGAACACTGGGTTTACAGAATCCTGCACATTCTGAAATAATAAACAACAAAAAAAAGTTAACGCGTTCATTGTACACAGGCCAGAAGTTAAACACTGTCCATTCTTAACAAGCGTGCAATTTTTATTTATTTATTTTTTTTAAATGCAAGCGTCTGAGTACCACAATCAATCATGCTTGGTGTCTGAAGGTTTTTTTTTTGTTTGAGGCTAATGTTGCTAACAGTTTTGAGGATTTTAATATAAACAAGGATACAGACATTGTTGGGCTTAAAAACTTTGACATGAAGATGTATGGTGACTTAATGATTAGCACATTTGCCTCGCACCTCTGGGGTTGGGGGTTCGATTCCTGCCTCTGCTCTGTGTGCGTGGAGTTTGCATGTTCTCCCTGTGCTTCGGGGGCTTTCTCCAGCACTCTGTTTTCCTCCACCAGTCCAAAGACATGCTTTGTAGGCTGGTTGGCGTTTCCAAATTGTCCGCAGTGTGCGAGTATGTAATCGTGCCCTGTGATAGCTTTATACCCTGTCCAGGGTGTCCCCCGCCTTGTGCCCCAAGTCCCCTGGGGTAAGCTCCAGTCTCTATGCAACCCTGTGTAGGATAAGCGGTGCAGAAAATGGATGGATGAAAATGTAGTAAAATACACTGTTAATCCTGTCAGTTGTAATTCTATCCACAGTACTGTAATGGACCTTGGCAGAATTCAGTCATGTAGTGTATATAGAGGTGTTCTATGTTGAAAGGTATTTTCTAATCCCGTTGTTTGGGGAGGGAAGCCAAATTCCATTCTTTCTTGTAATGCGTTTCATAAAGAATGAAGCCTATGAGCTTTACGGTGACCTCATTAGTTTGGAAAATTTTAAAGCACCTTCAGTATGCTAACGTAATTGTACCTTATGATGTTAAACAAAAGGAATGCAGCCTACTTTCCTAATCTTTAAAACTGTTCAACGATATCTGCAAACAAATCCCAAGTGAACGTTAAAGCTACCTGAATAGCTTGGGGTCTTTTGCCATTACGAAGTCTGGCATTTGCATGGACGCAGTTTTCGGTGTGCTGAAGGGTTAATGTTTAGTCTAACGAAACAGCGCCTTGTCTTGACCTCAGATAGCACAAAGTGCCCGTTTTAGGTTATTACATATCATTTCAGGAATTCACTCTGACCAAAAGCCTTCACCTTCCCCATGGACTTGTCCAGATCCACCTTTTATGAGGGAATAAGTAAAAGGCATATGATTAACCTGAACTAACAGGCTCTGCTGGAGCCTGACCCCCGCTGTGCTCATTTAGTAAGCAGAACATGCCATTCCAGTTTAGTCATTCAGACCACAACTCTTCTAACAATAACTAACGACAGAGCCATCGCTTGGAGCTGGAGAGGAACCTTCTTTCATTTCAAATAGAATGTAATCTATAACACATTTTTACATAACCACTAAGGATAAGCATGTTTTGTTGTTGGAGCTCTTGCTCAACTGTAGGTCGTCTTCCCAATACCAAGCCCCCCACCCCAAGCAAGGGACTGAGAGACAGGACGTTCAGTGCATAATGGCGAATTATGAATAATGCTTATACCTTGAGCACATGGCATGAATCAAAATCCTCCGCTCGCTCACTCACTCTTTTCTTTTGATATCTAATTTGTAAAATGCAAGCTCATTGTGTATACCTATCAGAGTGTACTATATATTCCTTGCATTGTTTTGTTTAATAAGAGAATTTTATAGAGCACTCTCCTTGCATTTCAGGTTGAAGAAGGCAGCAAGGCGGCGGCCGTGAGGCTGCAGGTAGGAGACGAGCTCGTAAACATCAACGAGTTTCCCCTGAGTGGCTACAGACAGGAGGCCATCTGCTTAGTCAAGGGCTCCCACAAGACTCTTACTCTGGTGGTGAAAAGGTAATCTAGGCGTGCGTGTACACACACACACACACACACACACACACACACACAGATGTATGCAAAGCCTCACACACCTGTTCCCCGTGCGTCGACAGCGCCCATCTCCATGGCTACATTTTATATGCTACCATAGTGATGAATTGTGATGGTGCAGGTGGTGATGTGATATGATGACTGCCTCTGTGTACTCAGCTCTGTGTGTTCAGTTCTATGTGTGTTTGTCATGTGCATTAATATAAGAACAAGAGGCACACTATCTGTGCCACAGAGCACACAGTTATTATTCCTTCCTTCATAGCTAAAATTATGTCACGTTAGAACAGAGCTCAAAATCCTGAGTTCACTAGCAAGAACTGATTTTATTTAACCATTTGTAAATACAGAAATGAATACAGTATTTTAGTCAGGTAATGCTTCCTGTTTTAAGAACATGCTATTTAAGTAATGGTAAAACATGTTGGGGCATGCTGTTATAGGAAAATAATCAATGACAGGGTGGCGAGATGCTGTTACAGCTCCAAAACTGATTCTTTTATTGTAGCAAAATATCCTGAAGTGTTTTTTTTTTTTTCCCTCACTTATACGTCAATAATTTGCCACACACACACTTCCTGTATCAGAAAATGTACTGACTGTTGCAAAGCACTGATACTGGAGACTCCTTCCATAAATATTAAATAAATGCCTCCTTACAGAAAATTTCTCCATATCACTGAGGGTGTGTATTAGAACGAGCATATTAATGTAAACTTGTTATTTGAGTTACAGCCAGCATTACTGACAGCATTTTCCAGAGTTGCAGTTCTGGAAAATGAATCTACACATTCTGACGAATCAGATTTAAGAATCAAATAGTGCTGTGGTGTAAAATTACTAAAAAAATCTTTGAAATAAAAATGTTGAATGTCCTGCTTGTGCACTATTTTTGGACTTGTATTAACGTGCAATCGTGGGGTTTTTTTTTTCTTTTTCATTTGAAAGGTTCTTGGTAGTGGATTTGGACTTTTGGACTCAACCTTATCAATGACAGAGCTTTATTGTACTGTGGACGTAGTGTGCAAACATTTAAGGTGTTGGTAGAGAAGTCTCTGACTGATTCATTGCAAGCCATACTGCTCAGTTCTTGTTTTTGATTTTTGTTTAGTGTTTTTTTTTTTTCTGACCGCATTGTTTCGCTCTTGTTTGTTAATAACCCATATGTGATCAGATCTGTGCTCTGAAATGGCTTACACAAGCATACGAATTATTTATTTATTTATTTTTAATAAATCATGACAGGAATCATTTGTTCTGCAGGTTAGTTAACAGTTTTTCACATATTCACAGTGTGTAAGTGGAAAAAGAGAAAATTCAGGGCTTTTTCTGTTTTTGCCGCTGTCACTGCCACTTCTGTGAAGCTGCTCGAGCAGAGGAATTGGTATGTGCATGCGCAGAAGAGTCATGTAAAAGTGCTGAATTCGGACCTGGACGTTCTTATTAGGGTCCCACGTCAGAGACGTCTACAGCGGAGTCCAAAAGTCTGAGTGCGCTAGTGAAAACACTGCTATTGTACATTCTAATTTAATACAACACTTTTCATTACAAATGATACTATTGAGTGAAAAGTAGAATCTTTGAAATGTTTACATGGATTTCAGTGTTTGAGTATTTGGTCTGTGCCTTTTTTGCTTCAGTGACCGTGTGCGTTCGAGCTGGCATCGACTCCACACGTTTGTGCAAAAGCTCACGATTCATTTTAGATCAAATCCATCAGAGTGTCGTCTGAACACAAGCTTCGACAGAAGAGATTAGGCATGAGGAAAATCTGACCTTTTGTACTAAGCAGTTACCGTGGTCAATATCATAGATGTGCTTGCATTTTAAATGGAAACCTAGAAATAGTGCAGAATTTTAAGTATTAAATATTCAAGATATTGAACACTGCACTTTCTTTGTTTTAAAATATTTCGAAATTCTTAAAAACCTTCTTTTATTTCCAATTTTAAATGGAGAAATTTTAAATAAAATCTCAGACTTTTGGACCCCACTGTATGTATGCATTAGATACGTATCCAGCTTTGTAGCAAATAATTGTGCAAATATAATGGGTTTTTATCTCAATATCTGTGTTAGATTCGCGTCCAATATTACGCAGTTCATTTTACGTTGAACTAAGTTTTGATTTTTCACTCGACCTAACACAGAAGTGTATTTGCAAAGTGTGTTGGCTCAAACTCTGAGTAAACACTGAGTAATTTTCCTGCTTAAAGATACCTACTGAACCTGATGGTTAACTGCTGAGCTAAAGCAGGCATCTTTGAGCAACATACTATAACAGCCTTAGTCACACACCTGGCTCAGGTAAACCAGTCAATCAATCCGATTATTACAGCTGCAGTCAAACTTATTCAACCCCCATTGAAAATCAGGTTTATTGTTAAAATGTACATACTTTCAGCTGTTTGCAATGAACAAATCAAACAAAAGCAAGTGAAATTGTTCAACACAACGGATGTTTCAAGACTGAAAATGCAACTGGCTGCAATCAAGATGCATAACCCGACACCAATAGGTCATAACGGCAGAAGACTGCTCTACTAAGTACTAAAGATGCTTGCGATGAAGGGGTTGAATAATTTTGAGACTGGAGTAAGTTGCATTTTCAGTTGAATTTAGGGAAACCACTTGAAGCATACATTGTGTTGAACTATTTCACTTGCTTTTGTTTGATTTGTTCATTGCAAACAGCTGAAAGTCTGTACATTTTGACAGTAAACCTGATTTGCAATGGGGGTTGAATAATTTTGATTGCAACTGTATATGGAATATAAGTTATATGGAATTGGCCACCCTTTATCAAGAATATTATTTTCCCTCCTCAGTAATTAACATGGCCACTCATTATGCCTGATTATCTCTGTGTAAGCGAGCTTTTCTGCCAGTTAGTGTTAGCTAATCAAATCAGTACCTTGCAATAAACACATTCTTCACGGACATAGTGAAGTATATGACTGCATAAACTATTTTACAAGTTGATCCGCTCCATTTCTGCACTAATAAATCAGTGCCATGATTCACACGAGTCATAGAGAACTCATTGTTTCAAACTTGCCTGTTTTTCATGCTTCTCTGCTAGCACATTTTTCTCATTATGTACTGAAATGAATATGCTTGTGTGGTGGCTAGTAATCATATACTCCTGTTTATTAAAGGAACTTGTACCACAGCGCTGTTAAATGAATCAAATCTGATTGGTCAGAAGCTTGATTTTCTATAACAGCAGCTCAGACAGTAGTGCCGGCTGTAATTTTTATTACAGGTTTATATTAATGCATTTGTTCTGATGTTATGCTCTCTGTAGTAAGTAACAACTCAATCACAGGGACTTGTATGGCAGATGTGCCATGTAATCTAAGGTTAATAATAAACATATATTTTTTAAATGTGTTGTTTAATTTAAAACAACCGATTGTTGATATGGGGAAGTTTCTGTAAGGAATTGTTTAACATTTATAGAAGGGGTCTCCAGTGTTCAGGACTTTATGACAGCAAGTTTTCCACTATTGCAAAGTCCTCAGGACTTAGGACAAGCTGGATTTTAAAAAAAATTTTTGTTGTTGTTTCATTAACTTGAAGAGTGCTATATATTACAGGTGCTATAACATAAGTTATAACTTGTTTCACGGGCATTCTACAACATTTAATGTAACTATTAACCGATAAATTGCATGACGTATCATTTAATTATTTATTTATTTTAAATCCTTGGCAAATTGTTGTTGTCTAAGAGAAATAAAACACTCCGGGATGTGCTGTTGGTCAGTACTAGTAACTTTGCTTCATGCTGAGCCACATCACACCACCCCATCACTGATTATTTTCCTATCACAGCACACCCCCAAGCAAATCACATGTTGTGGAAGAACAAGGAAGTAGGAAAAGGGTTAGGTGAGTTCCCTTGAACTTTGAATTACCCCCCCCCCCCCCGGAATAAGAACCGAATCACAAGGTTCTTATTTAACTTCCATTACGAGTTGTCCTGTGACCATTAAAATAGAAATAATTCTCAGACATTGAGTAATTGCCATTCGTTTCCAGTCAGTTTGTGTATGGTTAAGGCCCGGAAAGGCCAGTTTGGCCAGATTCATTGCGTTTCCAGTAGGCACTCAGGTGTATAGCAGGGAAATCAAAAGTGTGAAAGTGTGTAAAGATCTTGAAGCATGGTGCTGTGTTTGAAGACCGCAGTTAAAAATCATATCGCATTACAGGGTACATCACGGTCATTATCATTTTCTAAGAAAGCATCTGTGGTAATGCATCATGTTTGCTGTCAACAGAACGCCAGCATGTCGTTGGACTGTGTTTTGGGTTTTTTTTTTTCTTCTCCATTTCTCTGGTTGTTGTTTAAGAGAAGAAAAAAATGAAGGCTACTTGACACACACTTCTTGTCCCAAGCTTCTGATTTGTCCACCCCTGCATTGGTGAGAGTTAGGTTTGTAATAAATCCTCATGTAGGGTTTACTAGTTGTTGTGTTTTTTGCACCACTTTCTGCTGGTATAGCAGATTTGCATTCTCACTTGAAGGCAATTTTCTTGGCATTGGTTACATACTGGGAAGGGTGTGTATCAGAACTTATTTCATGCAAATAGGGTGAAGCTGTAAATTTAATGACGTACCTGTTTGTGTTAACCTGTTGAGAACCTGGGATCTGTAAAGGTTGTCTAGACCTCTGACTGCCTAATCCCTAATCCTTTTTTATGCAGGTATTTTGAATGTGTATCTGTGCAGGTGCTCAGTGTGCACAGGGACGGGCTTATCTCTGATTAATGTGGAAATAGGGCTGTCTGAGGGCTGTCAGAACCTGCTCCCATCTGAGGGCGTTGTCTGTGTTTTTGCATACGCTGACCTCATTTGAAACTGTGAAGTCATACAGGAAGGAACGAGTTGCCAGGCTTGTTCATGTCAAAGCTCTGGGGGTGTGATGTGTAAGTGAAAAGCCATTTGTTTAGCAAGAGCCTTCATTTTTTTCTTGACTGATGTAGTATGACAAAAACCAAAGTTTACTCAGGTACTAGCACGAGTAAACCATTATTGGTTTTGCGTGGGATCCAGTTTTCACAACACACCTGTGCAGTGCTGGAAATGCTGCATTGGGATTAAAATGGAATTTGCACGCAGTTTATTAAGCCTTTTTCTCGCACCTTGTCTTACAGACTGTCTGGCTTGCAGCTTGAAGAAGTGTGTGAAGGATTAGAGGCCATTACGTTAAATGGAAAAGACTACAATGCTGCTTCTGTATTCTATTTTCTACTAAATGTAACACAACCAGCGCAAAGGAAGAACACAAAATGATTTGAAGTAAAAGTAACTGACGCATGATAGCCATCACTTGGCTATGCTTCTGTTAGCACACCACAAAAGAAGTCTCCATTCCAGTCGAGTGAGTGTACCGTGCACTGACCCACTGAAACAAAAGTGGCCTGCAGATGGCTCCGTTGTTGCTCTGGGCAACCGTAGTGCTCAGTAGACTTTGTTTGTCTGGTCATCTGAGGCTCTCATGAGCCTGTGAGGACACAGTTAGCTGCTAGGCTGCTGTCAGAGTTACCTCACATGAGCGCACTGTGCCCAGCTACTGTTCTCAGCATCACTCAGTACTGAACCTGGCAGCTTGATCACAAGCTTGGGTTGTTCCATGATCTCCCCTTTATTTACACGCTGGGACAGATTAATTGTACTGCCAAGTCACACACTGCCAAGTCAGATTATTGAGGTAATTTGTCAGATGCTGATGCTGATCAGATGCAGTCAAAAATGCTTCAAAGATTTTCATTGATTATTGTAACTGTCTCTTAGTGTTCCGGACACCAATATGATAGTACAGTGGTGCTTGAAAGTTTGTCTTATTTCTGCATAAATATGACCTAAAACAACATCAGCTTTTCACACAAGTTCTTAAAGTAGACAAAGAGACCCTGTTTAAACAAATGAGACAAAAATATTATACTTGGATCATTTTTTCCCTCACTAAATAAGTAACCAACATTCGAGAGAGGTGTGACGTATCTCAAACGCTATTGGCTGTGGTGTAAATCAGGCACGCACTGTCAGCAGGAAGTACATCAGCATACAGGATCAAATCGCACCTCTCAATCTGTTTCATGGGGACATTTTACACAAGACTCTAAATGATACCAGAGCTAATCTTTGGTGTTTTCACTGTGTACAATACAACAAAATCTTCCCATGCTTCCTTATAAAAGCATCCTTTTATGTTTAAAATGTCCACTGATGGTCAGAGCACCAGTTAACTGCTAAAAAGGAGTAGAACATTCAGCGGTCTACTGCGTGCTTGGCTTTAGACTGCGAGATAGTTATTACTGCCATCTGGTGGTTGTAAGAGAATATATGTTAGCGCACGTAGAATGAAAATAAGCAGAATAAGTGGACAACTTACAGATTTGGCATACTGTATTTAATATAGTAGTATACAGCACAGAACAAGCACGTAATAGAAGGAAGAGTTGCTACAGGCCGCATCACAATTTTAAGCACCAACACATACAACATGTTACTTATGCTTTGTTTGGTTTAGACTGTTGATGATTATTTAGCGGTGACGAGATCTAAAAGGTTCTCAAAGGGGAACCCGAGTACCGATTGACTTCACTTTGTGGTAAGACTTTCTTTTGGATGATCAGATCGCATTTAACCACAAAAACGGGTCGGAATGTGGTGAGATCATTCAGGTCACCTCCGGCGGTCGTCTGGCTGGCAGTCTGATCGGATTTCAGGCAAGTGTAAAGGCCGTGTGCACCGTGTGCTTGCATTAGACGTTAGGGATAAAGCACCTGCCCACAGGATCCATCATTTTATTTAAAAAAAAAAAAAAAACCCATAGTAAATAAACATCCCCAACAAAGGAAAAGTAAATACAATCCGTACAATAAACTCATCTCTAATGATTCCACTCTTTTTTGCCAACAGCTGACATACCAGGTATACACAAGTCACTGTGAGATCCAGATGTTATTCCACAGCACTGTTGAATTCTCCAATCGGATTAGTCACAAGGTGTTGATTCATTTCCTGTAACAGCAGCTCTGACAGTAGTTCCGGCTATAATTCCAGTCACAGGTCTATATGAATGTACTCATTCTGATGCATTTTAAATACGTTCTAATAATTTCTGTAACCGTTAATTCACAAGGGCTTGTATATGCATCCATATAATCTGCGTCCAATGATAAACCTATCCAAAATGCATTTTGTTATTTAACAAAGACTTATAACCGCTGATATAGAGAAGCTTTCTGTAAGGAGAAGTTTATTTTAACATTTTATGGAGGAGTTTCAGGTGTCAGCAAGAATAAGTTTTCCAACGTGGGAAAGTGTTGAGGACTTTGCACTTTCCAGTTTCTCAGTAACATGACAAGTCTTAAGAGGAAAAGAGAGGCGGATGAGAGAGCAACTGTTTATAGCTGCTACAGTGTAAGTGATGACGAGAACTAGAGCTGCAACAATTAATCGATTATGAAAATTGTTGTCAACGAATCTCATTATGGATTAGTTGGTTTGCGCGCAGCATGGGGGAGATTTATTCACTACATTACTTCTCCGAAAACACGCTTCGGAGAGTAAATACTGAAGTTGTGTCACAAATGACGTACTATATAATTACACTATGCGCTGCATACTCTACCGTCTACTGTGTAGATTTTAGAAAGGTAATGTAATCTAAAATGGAACACTCGCGGTTTTTTCAGTAACCGGAAGTATAAATCGCTTCCAAGTCAATGGCGCGTGATGTCATGCGCACATAATGTGACGGCGCTAGTTTTAGCAGATACCCGGAGTCACCATACATGAATTTTTTTTCTCTCAATGACCATCAGACGGAGACAAAATCGTCAAATGACACACGGGAAAATATGTGCGACTTCCAAGTCCTCTAAGGCAGAGGAGTATTTTATATTAAACACCGCGGAGAAGATAAAACTTTATAAAGCGGAGTTTGTGTATCACGAGCACGACGGTGATGCTGTAGTTGCTTAAAAGGTTTAGTTTAATTTAAGTTTATTGATATTATATGCTGTATCAGTGTAACTTATGTTCTTTATTATAACGGAAGTGATTTAGTGATTAGTAATGAGGCCACGTTGCTCCTCACGCGCAGTGTAGATGCGCGACAGAGGGAGCGCGAGTAAGATCTGTAATGTCTAATTAAAACATTATGATCAAAAGTAAACACAAGTAAAATAATATGTCTAAAGGCAGTGAGTAACAGAAACCACAAGGTGCAGTGAAAGAGCTTTTATTATTAATTTAGGACTGGAGTTTAATTCATAATCCATAAAAAGTAATGCATATGTTTTATTTATATATATCTCAAGAATTTATGCATTTTTTTAATGGATGCACAAAAAGTACTGAATTAAACTACAGTCCTAAATTAATAATATATATTCTGATGTGTGTCGGTGTGTATTGGGTTCTTTTCAGTCTTATATAATTAGACAAGCAGTTGTGTAAAGTTTTAGTCTGAAGTTTACATTTGTAACACTCAGTTTGTGGATTTCATGTTAAATAAATAAAAAAAAAAGGTACTGAAAGTTTGCCCCGCCCCATCCGATTAATCGGAAAAATAATCGGCCAACTAATCGGCTATGAAAGTAATCGTTAGTCGCAGCCCTAACGAGAACTAACTTGTCTTGCAAATGTTCTACAGCATAAAAGTGTCCGTGAAGTTGCATTGAAACGCGCAGCGTTATGTGACGTAATTTTCACTGAAACCGGAAGTTAGGGCAGGAGATATCAGGTGGTTCCTCCCCCTTTTTAAATAGCCGATAGAATTTAGCTTACCTCACAGCCCGGGCTAAACCGTACTTAATTTATTTTAATTAAACGTCATTTAATAATTGTCATATAAAATACCTACTCGTGCTGGAGGCGATGTCTCTACAGTGTAAAGGGTAGGAACATCCATTTCTAACAATTGAAGGTAGCGCGGAAACCCCGCCGCGCACAAAGCCGTGAGCTGAACCTCCTCCTCATTCAAAGTGAACGAATTCAAGCCATTTCCTTCTTAACCAACTTACATTTGGAAAACTGAATAAAACGTGCGAACAGCCAAAGACACGTTTGCGACACAGGCTTGCTGATATGATTTCTCTCGCTAAACAAAGGCAACTTTGGCAAGGTGACTTTTGCAGCGTTGGGGTTGGGACACTTCAGATTCTAGAGAGCATTTGATTGGACAGAAAATCTGATGAGAAGCTGAAGTGCAGAATGATGTCATCAAAATTGTTGAACCATACTGGTGGTAGAGAGAGACTGTACATTTTTAATGCATATATCTTCTAAATGCTAATTTAGTCATTGGTTTGGAGGACATTAGCTTTTATATAAAATTAAAGCTAATAGTCATACTAAAAGCCTTAAAACTTTGTCCCCTCCAAAGTCCCCATGAAATCAAAATAAGTTTGATTTAATTGGGACTTTAAGTGGAACTATATAAACATTTAAAGTGTGGTATGTTGTTCACTAATTCATTAAAAATGGTTTAACTGACACATTGCTACGGTATAAGAGCAACAAAACAGTTGGTGACTTGCTGTTATTGGAAACGTCAGGGTAGTAATGCTCCACTGCTTCGTATCGGGCTGCATCACAGCACAGCAGCACATAGTCGTGTTTTATTCCTTAATTATACAAACCTGTTACTGGATATTATTATAGCCAGTAGCAGAGTGTACAGAGCCTGTGTAAATGCAACGTGCTCCTTACATATCCGTCACCTATACACTGATTGCTTTGTCCAAGTTTTGTCGTCTGATAGAGTAGCGCTCGTTGTGAAGTTAAGCCCCATCGTGACTGCTCTGTTTTCTACAGCGATGCCTTATAGAATTATACATTATTCCTGTTGATGTGCATGATGTCAGTGTAGCGTTCACAATCCAATTATATCCAGCAAAGCTCTTCTGTGCCAAAAGCTAAGCGTGCTAATCAAAGCAGGAGGTGTGCTTGTGTCTGTTTGTCGAGATGAGGACGACTCCAAATCAAGCTCTCTCTTTCAATCGAAAGAGTAATATATGTCAAATAAATAAATAAATAAACTTTATTCCGCATTCCTGGCCAGTGCTATGAAGTGCTGATGACGATGATTAAACACTAAAGGCATCCCTTAATTGAACTAAGGTGTTTTCCATCTGCAAGGTGAGTTAGAGACATTTTTATTAGTATACAAGAATCAAGCAGTGATAATTACAACCAGTCTAATCTAATGGGGATAATTACACCTGAGTCAGGCAGCTTCTGACCCTAAAAGCTATAAGGAATTAATGTTTGGGAACATTTTCAACTGAAATTTTAGTGAAGCAGTGTAACTAGTAGCAGGTGTAGTTAGAGAGAACGGGTCACTTTCTGTTGAGATTTTTCTTGCTTATTCGAAGCATTTAATGATTGATGAGTGACTATGAACCCATTTCACCTTCTCCTTGTGCTGTGATACTGGGATCCATGCATGCTTTTGTTCTCTTCCCACGACAGCTGTTGTGTGAACAGAACCCAAGGAAGACGTGATGAGGGATTTGTCTGCCTGTACTTGGCTCGGTCAGTACATTTCAAAGGCTTAAGGACCCATCTCTGAAATTTCACATACACAGCGTCATGATAAGACTTACTTTTGATGTTAGGCCAAAAATTTCATAAGGGTGCCAGAGCTGTGAAATAAGGTCATGCTAAAAGAAGCGTTTGACATGTAAAGGTATTATTTGTCAGCCAGGTAAGTTCAGCAAGGGCAGGTCTTCAGTTACTCTGCAAATATTTCATATTCTTCATATTTATATTAAAAAAAAAAAATTTTAAAAATGAAGCGCAGCGCCAAGCAGACATACTTTTCACTCAAAAAATTAAGGTATTGTAGACGTATTCAGGCACCTCTGAATGGTCCCTGAAGGATTGTTTGATTGTTCATGAAACAAGAACAAGGAAGAGTGTACAAGAGCACTGATGTTGAAGCTATGTCATGTATAACGTTGTAAACAGAAGAGCTCCAGTTTTCCGAACAGACGGACCCAGCCAAGTGTGCAGCCACGAACTCAACGCTTGGTATGGCATGCAGCTCAGGAATGTGTTGGTCATTACAGGCAGCATACGCTTGGCCTCTCCCTGGCTTATATATGAGGTCTGATTCAGGTGGTTGCTGAAAAAAGGCTTTGTGTCAGCCATAAAAAAAAAAACTAGGTAAACGGCTGAATCCTATATAGCCCAGTATTCTGTGAAGGACTCCAGCATCGTTTTTCAGTCTTGGTATCTAGTGTTACCATTAATGACTTTTTACTATTCCCACTCTTTATTGAGCAAAGGCAATTAAATGTGCACCCACTGTCCTTATACAGTCGTTTCATTGGGAACAGCACTGTTTTCGATTTGGGGTTTTTTTTTTGTTTTTTTAAAGTTGCTTTCTTGTGTGGTTTATCCCGAGTTCTTACCAGTTCCTCAAGCAAACATTCTGACATCCTGTCTCGAAGCATGAAATGTCAGTCCGCTTGTCTTTTTGAATCAACAAAATAAACAATGGTTAATGCCATTTATACCACAGCACTGTTGAATTCTGATTTCAGAGGGTATTGATTCATTTTCTACAACAGCACAGCTCTGATACGTGATAGCCTTCACCCTCCCTGGTTGGTAGATGTCTCATGATAGGGGAGCCCTAACTGGAGGGTGGGACTTTGCCATGATTAAGGGCGTTTTCACACCTTGGTTCATTTGAGGTGTTTGTTTTGGAACCTGGTGCATTTTCTCCCTTGGTTCAGTTTGTTTAGACATATATAACACCGCAATCATGCTCAGATCTGCACCAAAACAACTGGGCCGAGACCTGATTGTAAATAAGCTCTGGAATGGTTCGCTTGTGGTGAGAAAGTAATCCGACCCCATGGACCAACAAACCAACCTGTATAGGAATGCTTAATGGGAACTGTGTTACATAAAAACCGTGTTTGTTTTGCTAATGGCTCGCAACATGAATCGCAGTTTAACTTGGACCAAAGAGGAGGTAAAATGCCTCATTGAAATTTGGTCTGAACATACTTTTGAACCAGTTTCAAAAACACAGAAGTTTACAAAGTGTTTTGCGAGCTTCTCAACGAGGTGTGCTTTAATTCCTCTGTGGAACATTGATATTAGATACATTATAATAACTACAGCTAAAAAGAAAGCCACAATAAGCTCGCGGAGCTGCTGTCTATCCATCAGGAAGGATGACCGCTATGGAACCTCGGAACATAAACATGCACACACTGAACAATAAGTGGATAGTTTACTCACATGTGACTTGCATAAACACATTTTGGTACACTTTGAAAATGTTGCCTTGTGGAAGCGAACCGAGCTGAGGAGAAAATACAACAACACTAATCATTTAAGTCTCGTTTTGGAACAAAACACAGATCTACAGGTCTGATAACACCCTAAGTAAGGTTTTTTTTTAAGTGTTCTTAAATAAAGAAAAATGTATAATAGTTGTTTAGTGATTTTTTTATTGTTTTTCCCCCCGTAAGAAAACTAACATTTATGGAAGCAGCCTCCAGTGCCGGCGAGATTTCCATCATAGAAAAACATCTGATCTAGGACTTTGCCCATTCCACGTTCTTTTCTGTATTTTTTTTATTATGATTATTAACCTCAAAAAAAAAAAAGAGCGAGAGGAAAAACGCGGTGAGAAACTGGTGAGGGAATGCTGCGATAACGTAGGCGATACAGTAACACAATTATGTTGCACAACATACAGTATAGCTATAAACCAATAAGCGTATGATGCCGTTAATTAAGAGAAGTATACGTTGGAGACATTGCTGCCATATAAGAGAGGAATGAAACACTTTGGGCTAGGCTGTTGTATGAGAATAATCAACTTTATTCTTCTTACAGCTTCAGTCGACTTATTGTAACAATGTTTT
The DNA here is from genome assembly GCF_023375685.1 of Ictalurus furcatus. Taxonomy (NCBI): domain Eukaryota; kingdom Metazoa; phylum Chordata; class Actinopteri; order Siluriformes; family Ictaluridae; genus Ictalurus; species Ictalurus furcatus. The sequence continues at coordinate 9,864,579 of NC_071265.1, read as the reverse complement.
ATTCCTTACATAATGCCCCCAATCTGGAATGCATGTCACTTCCATGTGCATCATTTTGAAAGTTATTTTTTCAAAAGCCTGCCCATCCACTGTATGCTAGAATAATTTGTACTCTTCTTGGCGGTCACTAGACCGCTTGGGTAGACAGGAGGACAGGTTTTTTCTCAAGCCCTAAACTGTGTAGGTCAGGCCCTGATCACTCTCTACCTTATGCCCTCCTCTTCATCTTTACCTGCTCTTACATGTTCTGTACAGCGTGTGTTAGTCAAAAAGAGCAGCTCTGTAGGTTGGTTTGAGGTTCTAACCTGCCGTTAATACCAGATGGCCCTTGTCAGAGCCTGAGACATCCAGTCTGACACAGTAAAGTCACTTGATCCATTTGGAAGGGTTGAGGTCAGGGGGCATGTTTGGTGAAGTCTGCTGCCGCCAGAAAGAGGCGCCCCACGCAAGAATGAAGAGGGCAGCTCTGGTGTCAAGTAGCCCACGAAAACTATCGCTTCTAGAAACTTTATACATTTATCAACGTTATAAGGGACCCCCTTTTTATCATGAGTTTAATGTTCAGTCTATTAGTATTCAAATGTTCTGACAGCTGTTGTACACTCTTTGTTTAAGCAACAAGTGCACCCTGCAAAAATCACCATGTTGCCATGGTAATGGAAGACATGTAGAGTTGCTGCTCAACAGGGGATGGTCCGACAGTTTGGACCTTCACAACAGCTCATTAACATACCATCCTTGAGCCAATGGGGAGGTGGAGGCTGCTAGATTACTTAAAGGGGACTGACTATTACAATAGCCCCCGCCCCAAAATTCTTCCAGGAGTAAAAACCAACCGCAATTCGAGTGGAGATCTAACCTGGCTTAAGTGTAGAAACAGACTTCAGAACATCTAGATATAGGCTCCAGGTGTTTAATGGGCTTCATGACCGGGTCTTTTTCTTTCTTTTATTATGGAAGCTGTAGATGTTTGAAAAGACTCCCTCTCTCACTAGAGACTGGTCAACTATTGTCCTTCCCTGTCTTTGATGTGGATGTGGAATGCAGTGCCTGAGGAGTCAAATGGAGCAAACCCGGAATCAGATTTGCTTTTCTGGGAAGCTTGATTAGGAATTTTTTGTGTTTCTGTCTTGCCTTGAGGGGTCTGCTTGGTAAGTTTGGAGACTTATTAGCTCCTTGTTTGCTCCAGCATCCTTTTGTCTCATACCTGTCATGTATTTTATTTATTATTTATTTTTTTTAATCTAGCCATCTGTTTGGCTTAACCTTTTATGAAATGATACAGCTCTCTTTCCTTACAAGTGAATGAGGGTTGGAGTAGTTGTTAAAACGTGCAAACTGTTGCACGTGATTTTGATCAGATTTTCATAGCATTGACCAGCATAAGAAAATGTTTGATCATCTGTGCTGATAGCGGAAAAGCCTTTTTAATTCCCCTGCAATTTTTTTTTTTTTTTTTTGGTGGTGTGAGTTTAGAATTTTTTGTACCCCTGACTGCCAGAGCACTCTCTGAATAGTTTGTTAGAGTCTGATTGGTTGTGGTCTTTTCATTGATTTTATTGTTTTTGAACATGTCTCTGGAGGAAAAAAAAATGCAAAGGGACTTTCCTTTGCTGGCCCCCCTCCCTGGCCTCCATTCTGCCTGGGCTCTGCTGATCCAGTCCACTGGCATATCTGCGCTGGACCAGCTGTAGCCCTGACAATGGCAGCCACATTAGCATCTGAATGGCTAGCACCATGTGTGGCTAGCGCACAAGCACTTGAAGCATTGCACTGTGAAACAGCAGGGGAAGCTGTTCCCTTTGGACATTTGGATCTCTCTTTCCTTAATTTGGCATGTATTAATCTGTTCTGGAATCTTTGTTACGTGAAACATGACTACCTTGTTCAAGTAGCCGGGGAGGTTTGTATTAAGGTATTTTAAAATACTTGAAACAGAGTTAAGTCACAAAGTCTGATATCTCATAGCAGGGTTATAAGATATGCGGCAAGCTCACTGGCCAAGTGTAAGTGGAATTTTTTGTGTTAAACAATGAGCTAAATTGTAGAGGAATTTTAAATCAAATGGCTCAGAGTCACTGAAGGCAAAGTAAGCGTTTTACAGCTTGTGGTCTTGTCCTTTGGAGATTTATTACTTAACCAAGTCCCTCAAGTACTAACTAACATTTCAGTTAAATGATAAGTTACTGCTATCACCACTGATTCATATATTCCTTGTTATGCTTTTCTTGTAATTCAAGACATTTAGCATTACATACAGTATGTGTTATGTCTAAGTTTTCATTCTGACTTTTATTTCCATAAAATATAAAGTATATTTTTTTCAGAATATTTCAGATTGTTTATAAGGCACATTAATGGAGTAGCTCAGTCTGATTGGTTACACAGGGCTGCTATTTCATGAAAGCCTTAGCTTGGCATGTGTAACATTTATGTAAAATAAACTGATAATATGCATGTACTTTTATGTGCTTCTAAAATTATTATGGGCACTACAGAGAGAATTCAGTTTTTCCAAGGATTATTGTGAGAACCTCCTAGTAAAATTAAGCGTTCTCCTTCAAATGCGTAGTTTTACAGATAATTATGGATATATTGTTTAAAGCTTACAGTGCAGTCAAGTATGGATGTATAACTTTGTAACTGCTTGACTTTATGCAGATCCATGTCAACACCGTGGAAAGGATTTGTATAAAACTATTGTCAGAAGCTTTATTCCTATCGTAACATTATGAATTCTGCATTATGTTCATGGTTGCATAGCAAGCAGAAAACATGTCCCTGAGAGTCTGGTCTGTTCTATGTGGCGTGATCATTTTGTTTCACTTGCGTCAATCAGATTGGTTAGTTTCAACATCTATGCTGGAGCACTGTTGAACACTTAACTCTGTTTGATCAGAAGGTGTTAGTTAATTTTCTGTAACAGCATGGTTTACTGTAATTCCAGCTGCAAGTTTTATAATGTATGTGCGCGTTCGAATGTTATAGTTTCTGTAGTATCGATGTACACAGAGACTTGTATGGCTGACGCTCCACATAAACACATTTTTAAAATGTGTAATTGTTCATACGGTGAAGCATATTGTTTATTTAGTGTTTTTGGAAAGAGTCAGGGGTAACCGTCAAAGTTTAAGGTAAAACTCTTCCTGGAGAGCTTTTTTTTTTTGACGCACCATGACAGGCAGAAAAACGAGGCTGGTGAGAGAACACCTATTTGTAGTCCGTTTTAACGTAAGTGATAACAGAAACTAACTTGATTCGCAGCTGTTCCAAGACACAAAACGTAACAATAAATGGATAAAATATGTCATTCCTTAATAAAGAAAATGTTTCAGTTCTGTAAATAATCCGTGTAATTACTGTTTACATATACAACTCTTTATTAAATGGCTTTTTCACTCTTGGTGAAATGCTATCGGTTATACTGAAGACCTTTTTTCTTCAGATGGGTTTGACACATTCATTTAATCCTCGTGTTTTGATGAAAATGATGGATAAATAGGTATTAGCTACTGAATAAAATTATAGCTGCAAGTATTTCACTTGCATGCATTTTATAATCTACATAAAATCCTTATAGTCTGTATACCGGCACATCATGCATTAAGTTTTTCACCACAAGAGGTCTCCAGGCTCCTATCATTCCTGCCCGTTTTCCATGTCCCATGCATAATAATTCATAGAGCACAGATCAGCCTCAAGGCCAAGGCACTTTTACGTGGCGCTAGAGAGTGGCTTATCTGGAGCTATGAGCAGTTTTAGGACCCTGAACCCATTTCCATGCTGGACATACAGGATTCCATCTGGGACTTGAACGTCTGAATTCATTTCTCCTTATTTACATCTTCATCCATATTGTTTATAGAGGCAGAGTAATGCATTTAAATTCCAGTATGGTTGGAAGTACTACATTTTAAAGTATTTTGCACTTACCCTTTTTTGTGTCCATAGCACTAGTTTGTACTGCCGTCCTTTTATTCTTTGAGCCAGTCTGTTTTGCTTAAAAGTGTAGCACTAGAGTTCCTGTCCATTGGTCTCCACTGAGTTCAGAGATTCCGTCTGTGTGTCCTCCTCCCTCTAACCCCCTTCAGGAGGATGAAAATGGTGGATATTGTAGCACAGAAAATGCCATCAGAGAGTGACGTTCATGTGGCCCGGAGCTTTCTCACGAAGATTTTGCGAAGCTCAATGAGGTACAGTATTGATGTAACCACCGGCCAATCCACCCTTTTCCTGTGCCATCCCATTCATTCCAGATCTGCTCCATGACTTCATTTCTTCCCGTGTTGTCTTTGTCATCCTTTCTCCAAAAATCCTAACTGCAACAATTCCTTAAGGTTTGCAGTAGGTCTCTGTTGCTTTGTGTGGTAGTTTGTAGTCTTTCCTGGGGGTTTCCAGTAGAAGAAAATGTTTGTCATGAAGAAAGTGTTTTAATTATGTGGTTCTTTGTTCAAGAGCAGTTCATTTGATGGTATGTTTTATCACACTAAAGTAATGTATGCCTGCTGACTTTTCCCTTGCATGCTTTGCAGAAAGAACCGTTTCAAGGGGTATGTTTTAATGCATTTCATGTTTATGTAATCATTTATTTTGGGAGTTTTTTGGGAGAGGTGTGCATCACAGCATGGTTGGTTCATATGTAAACTTCATTTTTGTCCGTTCAGTACTTTTTGTCATACTTTTCAAAAGATTTATATGCATATAGTTAGCAGATTTGTATTATCCCGCTCAACATCATGTACCAACACTGTTATGATCATGAAGGTAGGTTTTATTGTGACTCTTTGTTGCAGTAGTTATGTAGTTGCATGTCGATTCTTTGCTTTGTAAAGCATTTTCCTCACTGATCTTTTTCTTTCTCCCTTCTCTGTCCCTCTTCGTTCAGGAAAAATGAACCCATGAGCAGGCCTCACTCCTGGCATTCTACCAAATTCAATGAGAACCAATCAAACACTGCCAAAACACAGTCCACACCCTCACCAGTCTGGCAAACAAGATATGATGCAAGGTAAAGAACACTGTTTCAACATATCATTATACCACTCTTAAATCAAGTAGTTTTCTTCCACTGTTGTTTTATGCAATCCTTCCGTGTCGGTGCAGTCTAAAATGTATGCTTATTTCCTTAGTTCATTCTCCTCTGACCTCGCTACTGGTTGGGACCAGCCTAATTTGCGCAGAGTATCGGACCAGTTCAGCTCCTTGGGCAGCATGGATAGTTTAGAACACGGCTCTTGCCCCTATCCACCTGGACGCCTGTCTCCGAGCAAATCTAACGGCAACAGTGTTGAACATTTAGTGGGCGGAAAAAGAGATTCTGCCTATAGCTCATTTTCAACCAGCTCAGGGACGCCTGATTATACGCTGTCCAGAAGCAACGCAGCTTCTACAGAGAATATGTTGTATAAAATTAACCAGTGGGACTCGGGAAGTCGGCCTGGCAACGGCAGACCCAGTCACAGCCTAAGTGAAGGGGCCCGACAGGAGGACAGAATTGGTTATCTACAGCCACCTTCAGTAAGCACTGGCCGAGAAAGCCCAAGAATAGAGGAGCAGCCAGGCTACCGGCATTCTACTTCTGGAAGGTCCAGCATTGCGCCTGTTTGGCATGTTCCTGATATGAAGAAGGCCATGGCACCATCACCTCCACCTCCTGCACCACCAACACGCAGTGATAGTTTTGCTGTGACCAAGATTCATGAAAAGGGTTTGGTCTCCAGTTACCCTGAGAATCCTGGGATTCCTACCCAGTCAAAGATCCAGGGCAAAGGATTAAAGACTACACCAGAGATGTCTGAAAGTAATCAAAGGATTTACCATGCAACCGAGTCAGGCCTTGAAACGAGCCAAAACTACAACCCGCAACTTAAAAGTGGCACGATTAATCCATATGTTGCAGGTGACTACAGTCAACAAACTGCTATTCCAAACTCAAATAAGAAATACTCACCATCCAGCACTGATCCGTCCTACACTCGCTTAGCCTACCATCAACGTCAGTACAGTGAAGAGAGCACTTTTCATGCGCCGCCCAGAACCCCATCTACAGGCAAGTCTCAGAGTTGCTATAGCAGCATGCAAGAGTTACCCACCAACAACCATGCTCCACACTATAGCCAGAACCAGATCAGAAGGCATGTTGCATCGCTGTCCAGCACTACTATTGACCAAAACCCTGACAGTCAAAGCTCCAACAGGTATTACTGTGTCACATCTCGACAATCCTCTCAGGGAGGATCCCAGGCCTCTTTATTGCGGGTGGAGGACAGGAATGCTAATTCTCTGATGGAAATCGCCCAAAGTGGAGGTGATAGAACTTCCATAAGCTCTCAAGGACAGCTCAAGGACAGGTTCACCGCATCTCAGGTACTACAGCACCCAAATAACCAAGACGGCAATGGATATTATAGACAGGTTGACAGCCAGCATCGGGTGTACGCGGCAGTTAATAGGTCTTCTTTTGATGATGCAGCAACTAAAGCGTCGGAGGGAAGAGGACTCCAGAAGCAAAACACCGTAACAAACTCAGAGAGCCATTTCATCAAGCACAGCCAGCAGGGGAAGATCATTGAATCTTACAGATTGGGAGAATCCTCCAAAGAAGATTTACCGTCTAAAAGTGAGACTACAGTATGCCCCATGAAAACCCCTATGCTGCACTCTCTATCACATGACAGCAGTAGGTTGGTTGACGTAGAAAGTGAAGTGGGTAGTGGTGATGGACAACAGGAATTCGTTGATCCCCAGAATGGCAGGCAGGTTCGACGTAGTGACCGTTTTGCCACCACGTTGCGAAATGAGATCCAGATGAGGAGAGCTCAGCTTCAGAAGAGTCGAAGTGCAGCAGTCCTGAGTGGCTCAGCTGATCCTGAAGAAGAGCCTTCCATTTGGAAGTCCACAGATATCTCTTCACCTTCCTCCGATGGTTCCTTCCGTGGTGCCTATAAAGACCATTTGAAGGAGGCCCAAGCTCGAGTCCTTAAAGCTACTTCTTTCAGGAGGAGGGACTTGGAGCCAGTGCTCCTAGAGCACCCAGGATCTGAAGTTCTGTCCATTTCCCGCAAGGATACACCTTCTCTGCCAAGCGTCTCTGAGGTCCCTTCAAATAAGCCTGCTTCGGGTACAAACCACGTGCCCCGTATATGTGGCCGAAAACGTTTTCCCGTAGAGAAGAAAGTACGGTCCTTCTCTGAGCCTGAAAAAATTAATGAGGTTGGTGTTGACGAGGAGCCAATTCCACAAGATAATGACGTATTTTTAGTCAACAGGCATAAAGTCTTTGAGGCAACAGGAAAACCTGCTTATCGCAAACCCATGTTGAAGCAAAATCTGCAAATATTTGAAGACTCCAGATTGGACAAGTCTGGAGAATCGTTTCAGTCTGGACAAAGTGATATTACCAAGAAGGTTAGCAACAGTAAGGCAACAGATAGTGGATCAAATTCCTCACAAAGACTGGGCACTTTTGCAGAGTATGAGGCCACATGGAACATACAGAGAAAAGTGGATCCCAGAACGTCTGGAAGGTACCACTCAGCTGATAACATCCTCGATCCAGCAGTGGATGAGCAGCATAAGCCTGCCTATTTCCATGAAAGGTCACGCTCCTCTCCCTCAGAGGACTTCTATGGCCAGGTTAGTGTTGTCCTTTTGACATTTCCGAAAACTAATGTTTTATCTGAAACCCACGCCTTATCATTGCGTATTACTTATTTGTAGGTTTATCTCTGTTTTGCCCTTTTAGAAAGCTTGTTTGCTTTTAATGCTGTTTAGACAGGGTGGCTGAATGACTAGTACGAGAATAAAGGCAGGGCCTTAGTCAAACATTAAGCTGTGTCTAAACAAAAAAAAAAGTCACGCCTTCAGTCCAGAAAAGTAGCAAGTGTCAAGGAACTCACCCAGTATATACTGAAGTGAATCCCACTTTAAACAGTAAAACCATTCCAAGACAAGAGCATGCATTGATAGATGCCTTAGAATATTAAATGTTTTTTGTACTCTATTCTCTTCAGAACATCCCCGTGCAAGGAAGGAAGTCAGCTGAATACTACCCACCTGAGAGAAAACTCTCTGATCATGACAAGTCTGCATCGAGGTGGGTAAACTATTTGTTGTTTGTTATGCAAACAAATATGTAATGTTCCTACAATTACAGATAACTTTCTGCTTTATGGGTGCTTTTTATCAAAGGTCTCAGTAGGCAGGTAAATATTTTTCAACCTTTTTGTATTTTAGTCAGATTACAACCTTCACACTTACTGACTCTGTTGATGAAATATGCATCTGTTGAAATGATCATGTCATTTATCTTGGAGTGAGAATGGAGGAGTAGGGTTCAACATGAACTACTTGAGATGCATAATAAGGGTTTCAAATAAATTTGTCATAAATTAGCAATTTACCTAATTTCTTAAAGGACCTGATCGCAAAGTCACAACACAGCTAGTCACATGATTTATTTATTTTTTTGCAGGTACTACTAAAGGACCAATCATATGTGTGTAATTATTAACACCACAGTGCTGTTTAAATTTTCAAAATTTCTTCTGATTGACAGACGTACCTCAGTGAAAATGCAAATTCAAATAGGATTGCGTTTGCGTTTATATTTTTGGCTGAGTTGGAGTGTGAGGAAGAGGAAGTGCAAATGTAAGAATTGCTATTGCCAATGTAAAGATTGCAAGTTGTTTGGTAGACAACGCCAAGATATATATATATATGTGTGTGTGTGTGTGTGTGTGTGTGTGTGTACAGACAGATAGGTTCGAGGTTTCTCTCTAATATATATATATGTGAGAGAGAGAAACCTCGAACCCTGTTTTTCAGCAACATCTGAAAGGTTTTCTCAGACCACCACACAGTTATTAAAATGGTTTCATTTCAAGTATTGTTACCACCAAATTATGAATCATCAGTTACATGAATCAATATGGCATTCAGGCATATCAGACAAGGGGAGCTAATCGATGATCCTCTGTCTTTTCACCCATGGGAAATTTCCCCCTAAACAAATTTAAATGAAGATGACTTTAAGGAAAAGCAGATCACATTTGTGTTGAGAGAAACTAGTCTTCAGAAAATAAAGCACAAGTGTGACATCCAGCTTGCACTGACTCTATTCTGTGCATGGCTAATGCATTAGCACAGCACAGTATCACACACAAAAGCCCTTTATTCCTTACGTGGTCTCACATGTTTTTGATATTCACATGGTTCTGTATGGCGTTTTAAGCATCAGATTTCACCAGATTAAACATTGAGACGTTTGCAGTTTGGCATGAAATAAATGTTCAGTTGCAGCAGATGTATACACTTTGGAAGCAGGGAGATTTTAGCCACCGAATCTCTCGGTTACTTTACAGTATGGTAATGCTGACATCTAACTGTCTTATAAACTTCCGTGACAACCTTCTGCAACGTGTCTATTCCTTTAAAACAATACCTCAGAATATCGCAATCCACGCGCTATATAAATATGGGACGTTTCAGAGAGAAATCTTTTTACTGCATGTTGACCATAGTACCTCAGATGACTAGTGCACGTGTTTGGTTCACCTGTCGAATCCTTGTGTTGAAACTGCTCACTATATATCCACACACAGCATGGGATTTCACACAGCTTATGTTGTATAATTTGGCCTTGAGAAAATGTACATTGTAGAATCGGAGAGCTTACAACTGCATATTGTTGTGCAGAGTTGTACAGTATAATGACCAGAGAAGTCAACACAATTTCACAATACAGTGCTCTCTCTCAGGGAATGAGCAAAACACAGTACAGTGGAAATAAATGTTCTCGTCAATGATGACTAAATAGTGTCAAATATTTGTTTTTCATTAACACAGCTTCATGTTCTCAGTGGTCATGTGAAATCAGGTTCTTTGTAACATTTTTGGAATTAACCAATTCAGGCCCTCAAATGCCTAAACCACAAAGTCATGTCCTCATCACACAAACCCCCGGCACTGAGGATGGTTGTGTTGTCACAGCTGGGTCAAAGTGATACTGTAGTCAGGCCTGTGAGGTCGACAAAGGGGCCGCTGTTTGGTCTAACAGCATACTACTGGCTTTGTTTTGCTAAGACAGTTTTAACCAAGGGTACTTTACTAAGCAACACAATATGTAAAGACTTAAACTGAGTGTTATTTAGACATACTAATTAGAAAATACTTATTTGCAATTCCATTTCCTGTGTACATAATTAAAATGACATCATACAAATTCAGCTGCAAAGCACATCATTTAAAATTGCATTTTCATGAGCAACAAAAAATGGCTGCCATAATTCAAATGCAAGTGCCAAGTCTGAAGTTTTATTTTCAGCATTTTATATATATATATATATATATATATATATATATATATATATATATATATATATATATATGAGTTCGAATTGCTCTGTATATGGTACATTTCTGCTTCTTCTCTGTGCTGTTTTCTCTGATCACGGTATTGACCTTGCAGGTATTTTACATTCTCCGTCTTTCTTTCTGCATTATCAGTCGGACTCGCAGGCTTCTCTTCATTCTCTCTCTGTCTGCTTTGGGTAAAAGTAAGGGGTGGTTTACTTTAATTAGCATGTTGCCCACTAAACCAAACATCCATCATCACAAGATTGTTAAATTGCACCCTATAAAATTATCATGTCTTCCCCTGCCTGTAATTGAGGTGTTGTGACGAGCACGTTTACTGTTCGTTTGGTGCACAAGTCGCTTTGAAGCTCATAGATGGCTGGGTAGGTTAACTTGCAGCCTTTTATATCATAGTCAGCTAAAAAAAAAAAAAAAAGTATATTACATAGTCATGTTGTTAGTGATCATCTTTATAGAAAACCCTACATTTCCGTATTAGGCAGATTTTTTTTAATATGCGTGCAGATATGTGTCTCTCAGCTTTTTTTTTTTGGTAGCTCATTCAAGTGAAACTCACTCAGAGCTGTTAAGAATCTAGTTTAAATTGCCCACTTCACTTAACTTTAGTGTGTCACGCAACCTAACTCACATGACAAAAGCTAATATAGAACCAGGGTTAAGCTGCGAGCGGCCCCACCCAGGTGAGCTTAGAGATCCAGTGCTCCAGGAAGCACCTGTCAACGCAGGCAGCCAGATCTTTCGATACTGTGAGACAGCCATGGTGAGTGCGCTGTCTGATATTGAGCCTTAATGTCTGGAGGATTCGTGGTAAGTAGCACTGCTTTAGTTACAAGGATTGACGCTTGTTTGAGAGAAAAGCTCTGTAAATTTACTGAGCTGTGACGGAGAAGCTTAATAATTCTTATCGTAGCAAAGTAATGTGGAAGCTGGTAATGTCTGAAATTGGTGCGACTTGGTGACCAGCACTGTGATTGGTTAGTGTCGTTCCTGTTTCTGTGCACTCTGTGATTACAGACTGTCAGCATTTAATCGGTGGCTCACTGCATGTCTATGCACGCTGACATTAAAGACACTTATTCTGCCCAGCACACGTATTACACACAAGTCACGCAGTCAGATGTCTGTTCTGCCATTCTGTATGTATGTTTAACTCCAACTCGAGGGATGCATACTATACCATCAAACTGCATGTCAAAACTGTCTAGCTCTTCTCACAGCATGTGTGTTGGTGGTGTAGTTCATGCCTATAACAGCCTGTGCATGTCTTTACATGGCTTTTTTATATGATAGATAGATATATATTTTTAAATCCTTTTTTGTTTTTCCCCCCTCTCTTTTCTGTTCTTCAGTCAAAATGATACTTTGTCTCTTTTTGTGAAGTCCAGCTGCTGCTTCTTTGTCCCCTACAGGTTTTTGAACCGTCTTCGTGGATGTGAATTGTGGTCAGGCTAGAATACTATTTCAAACTGATCAGAAATATTTTACTGTACATACATAGCCTTGAATGTATGAATGATTTGTGTGCGTTTTGTTTAGTTTTTTTTTTAAATGATGAAAAAATGAAAATTACAAATCTGATTTTACTTTTGCAGAAATATTTAGTCCGCCTATAGCTCTGGTCTCTACCAAGCATGTTTTGTAAGTCTGAAATGTTCTATAAAAGGCCCTCAGTGACCCACCACTCCTACATAAAACAGCTCCACAAGAGGCTCGCTGTCCCTCTTTGCTGCCACAACATATAAATCTACAATCCCTGACAGCAAAAAGCGAATAAAAAAAAAAAAACAGTCAAAACAATTGAGACTGAGTGGAGAAAAGAGTACTGTTGGCCGGTGGCTGCAGGGAAAGAACATTCATTACCCGGATTGTGACAGGCTTGTGGGAACAGAAATATGCTGGGTATGACAACCAGCTTGGGAGTTACCATGGAGAGATGGTGAAATGTGGGAGAAATGTCTGCTCTCCTATCGATTTACACAGCACAGCACACAGTGAAGCTTTGTGCATGAGAAAGCGCAAACGCGTTCACAGTTTCAGCATTTTATTCTTTTGCACAGCCAGTGTACATGTACTGAAATATCTATACATATTTTCCCTCAGGTTAAGTGACGGAGGATACAAGGATTTATTGCCCAAGCCGAATCAAGAACCAGCGCCACTTTTGACAGGAGGCGAGTTTGAGAGAAACGTCTCAGATCCACCATTCACTCGTAAATCTCCTCCACAACCTGCTGGTCCTTCTCAACATTTCCCCGATCGTAGCATCCTCACCGATCCACCTTCGAACGCAAAAAACAACGGCTCGATTTCTCCGAGACCTCCTCCGACACGCCTGGACAAGTACAAATGCCCCGAGGCCGCTGCGCCTCTCTTGACCTCACGGGGCGAAACCTGTGTCTCTCACTCTCCCATTAAAGACACCCCAATCCACGCCCCAGTGTCCTGGAAGGACCCGGAGCATAGCAAGGGTCCAAAAAGAGAGGAGGAGACTCAACTGGAGACCATACCCCTTCCTCCTCCTTCTTTTCCTCCTCCTCCTCCTCCTCCTCCTCCTGAGCCTCCTGCCCACCTGACTCCACCCAGCATGGAAGGGCAGCGTTCGCCATCACCTCACTTCGCTCCCCAGAGACTGACTGACAAGCCCCCTGTCCCTGTCTCCCAGCAGGATGAAACCACAGGAAGGTAAGACATTCCTCCAGATCTTAATAATAACACCGCTTAATGCAGCAGGATGATGAGTTGGAGCTCATGAAGGTTTTCCACTGGCACGCCACAGCTGGGTTTCTGTTTCAGCTGCACTCTACAAACGCTCACTGGGAGCTATGTTGTTCTTCAGAGCGGTGATTTAATTATGACCCTGCTCTTGTTGTGCTCAGTCTCGTACAAGAGACTTCTTCATATACGTTTGTGCTGAAAATGGCCACTAACCGCTACAGTTGTTCATCGTGCAAGTCTCGTATTTGGAATTTCTCCGTCTCGCTTTTTGTTTGTCTCTGCTTTTTTTTTCTCCTGAGAAGCAGCAGTATTTTTGTACAAGCCTTTCTGTGAGTTCCCAGAACTCCTTTCACAAGGAGGAGTCCAAAGGTTTGAGTGTGCTATTATATTGGTCATTTGGGACGGAAACCCTGTCATTTGAAAGCAGCAAGATATTTAATATCAGTGTAAGAATATACTTAACATAACATTTTATTAATTGATTTTTTTTTTAAATATAGATTTGTTGGGTGACTTTGCTTTAATAGCTCCATTGTTGCTCATTATAACAAATAACATTAAATGTTCAAATCTATTTTTGGTTTCATTTTCCTTTTTATTATAAATTTGAGATATTATTAAGAAGTTTAGTTTTTTTGTTTTGCAAAACTAAATGATTCATCTAACAGTATGATATTACTAAGGGTCCTGAGTATCACAACTGAAAAGCGAATGAGTTTGAATGGCAACGATGCCGGTGCCATCCATGGCTGGGAGTCATGAGAGCAAAAGTGAGCTCCTCTGGGTGGGGAGCAAGGGTATACGCTCTCTCCCCTGTCAATCTGAATGACATTAGCCAATCGTGGGCTTCTGGGAGCTCATGCTCATGACTGAGCTTGAGCAGCAGTTTGAAAAGATGCAGAGGTTGGCTTCATATGTATCAGATGAAGCATTTGTTAGCCTTCAACCGCCCTGATTTTTAACCCATATGTGATTTAGGGGAAAGCAAGCTAATGAGTGGGAACTGGCAAGTGAGAAAATTGGGGCTTTGGGGGATCAGACAGTGTTTATGCACATGCTTACTCTACAGGTATTTGGAGTTTCTCTGCGCTTGCATTTCTAAATAATGAATGTGTATTTTTAATCTTGAATATTGTTCATGAAAATTGTATTATTTAGAGATAGTCATCTGTTTTTCCAAGACAGGTGCAATCTCCAGTCTGCCTTTTTTTTTTTTTTAATGTATTTTTGGTCTCTGTCTGATTTCTCCTCATATATTCTGTTTTAGGATGGACGAGGTGATTGACGACAGCACCACTGTGAAAAAAGTGCCCATCAAGATCGTCCACTCTGAAAGCAGTACAGAGAAAGAAAATCGACAGTACCTTCACCCAAGCCCCGAGACACCCCTCAGCTCACGGCCCGCAGTCTTGTCTCTGTCCAGTCTGGAAGCCCCAGAGCAATCCTCCTCTCCATTTTGCACGTACACACGTCAAAGAGAGCAGGAAAATGAAGCCATGGGCCCTCAGAAGGAGCAGCAGCTTCAGACTGATGTCTCGGGACCTCAGGAGCCACAGAAAGACCCCTGTGTGGATCAGCGCAGTAACGGAGTCTCCTCGGCCAGCCTCAGTGCTTCCTCTCACTCTGAGGAAGATGAGAAGAGAGAGGTGTTGGCCAGGGACATCATAGACAGAGATAAGTCCTTGGCGGACATTTTGGACCAGAGTAAGAGGAGGACCACTATGGACTTGATGGAAGGGATTTTCCCAGAAGGAGAGCAGCTGGTTGAGGAGGCGCACCAACGCAGGAGAGCTGCACCCAAACTGACTCCCTCACGCAGCTCTGAAGAGAGGTCAGGCCATGGTTTTACACTTTTTATATTTGTTTATTTTTATTTTTTTTTAATTGCACTGAGGTGTGTGTGTGTAAAATGTTTGGTTGTATGTGTTGTCTTGGTTATGAATCATAGGCTAGACATTCATGCGGCGTGAATTCTCTGTGGTTCATAAGAATGAAATTTGTTTCCAAGTTTATTTCATTTATTTTTTAAATAGTTTCTGTCTCCAATGCTAAACATACTATGTATGTTGTGGTCTTTATTTTTACCCGGCAGTAATGTTATGAAAGCCGTGGCCCCCTGGTGACTGAATGCAGAATGGCAATTTAAATTTTTTGATTTGTGTTAATGGTGAAACTAAAGAATAATTTCTGTTATTCCCATAAAGTGGACACAAGCATGTTTACACACACAACCTTGTGAATCTTTCTCTGTATTGTTTTTTTGACAACACAATAGTTCGTTTTTATCGTTCAGTACTGATACCGTCACCGTTTTTTTAGGAGAGAGGAGGAGAGCATGGCAGCGGTGGCGGCCACAGCAGCTGCTCTGGTGACCAGCTCAGCTTATTACAGCACGTCGGCTCCCAAAGCAGAGCTGCTTATTAAAATGAAGGATATGCAGGAGCAGAGTGTAGAGCTCGAATCAGAAGAGGAACTGGAGGAGGAGAATGACACTGAGCTCGCCAACAAGAAGGTAGTGCTCGATCAGCTGGTTCACCCCAACACTATATCAAAACAAACAGTAACTGGAAATCTAACTACATTTAACACAATTAGTGTGGTTTGATTTATTTTCTATAGCTTATGTGTATATAAGTTATAGCTGAATGTAGGTTAAACAGTCCCTCCAGGATTTTAGTTTTTTTGTTTGTTTTGTTTTTTAAAAAATGACACTAGATTTGAGTCAAGAAGCGTCACGTGACCATTTCACAACGCACATTCTGCCGAAGCCGCCTTCGATTGACGTTCATCGACCATCAGTACGTTTACATGGACAACAATAATCCGATATTAACCCGGTTAAGACAATACTCTGATTAAGAAACTAGCATGTAAACAGCATTTTAAATTACCTTAATCCGACTAAAGACATACTCGAAGTAAACACGAATCGAATTAAGACATGTGGAGTATTCCTCTTTTAGTCGCATTATAGACGTGTATTACAGACATGTACACACCTTAATCACAATATTGTCTTATTCAGAATAAGGTCAATAATTAGATTACTGCTGTCCATGTAAATGTAGTCCTTTAGTACAGCTAAAAGGTGTCATTTACCAACAAATTTTATTGTGAAACCCTGTGCAGAACAATTTCATGCAATTGCAAGTTTGCCACTTCAAGTAATTATTCACAAAATAGCTCATCTCCTCTGCAAGTTGCATCGCAAGTTTAAAAAAAAAAACGCAGCAAAATCAAGCATTTTTGGCCACAACAATCTCAAAAAACTCCATGAAATCCTCTATGGAACGCTTAGTGGTATTTTTAATGTACTGCAGTCCAGGTGAAATGTGTAGTTTAAATGTATTTACAATTTAATCTTCATTCAAACAAACTGCTGACAGTTATAAGGCATTTATAAGGCACATATATATATATATATATATATATATATATATATTGTGTAACCTAATTACCTTAAGTATTTGGACTAAAGAAATGCTGCTGTCTGGAACTGACCCCTGGTGTGTAAGAACTGCTTCGCAACAAGGCACTTACATGTCCTTTATTTTTATTTATATATATATATATATATATATATATATATATATATATATATATATATATATATATATATATATATATATATAAAATATATATTTTCCCCTTCCTAGTCAAACTTGGCATATCTCTTCAAGTAAATAAAGATTACGTACTCAAGTTACAGGAAAGATTCTGAGAGTTGCAGTAGGAGATTTTGACTATATTCACACACCATTCACACTCTGTTTACATTTGCAGCACGAGCTGATCGAGAGCCTGAGCAAGAAGCTGCAGGTGCTGCGGGAGGCGAGAGAGAGTCTGCAGGAGGACATGCAGGACAACAACGCTCTGGGCGAGGAGGTCGAGGCCACCGTGCAGGCCGTCTGCAAACCCAACGAGCTGGAGAAATTCCGCATGTTCGTCGGGGACCTGGACAAAGTGGTCAGCCTTCTGCTGTCTCTGTCTGGACGACTGGCGCGTGTAGAGAACGCCCTAAACAGCCTGGAGGAGGATGCACCGCTCGAGGAGAGGGTGAGCAGACAACATCGGAAACAGCTGAGACAAGCTCAGTGGATTACATACTGGGAATGAGTGTCGTGTAAAGATGTGACGTGAAATAAGATAAACATTATTTATTGGCACGTGTTTGCTAGGAATATTGATCATGGGCTATCAGTGAAAGTACAGCATAGCTTCACACAATTACAAGTCCATACAGGATTTTGGCTGTTTATTTATTTATTATAATTTTTTTGGGGTGATTGTTGCCGCCAAAAATACTCGACTTTGCTGTCATGCGAGTTTTTTGCGTGGAAAAATACTGAAATTCATCAATTTTAATAGTGATGTTTGTTGGTAAACAAGACCTTTTTAGCTAAATGGTCAATTTTCTGCACTTATGTAGTGCCTTTTAACCTTAGCGGTTCTTCAAAGCACTTTACACTGTGTCTCATTGACCCCATTCTCTCTCTCTCTCACACACACAAACACCCACGCACACACACTATAAGGTGCTAGCTCGCCATTGGGAGCAACTTTTGGTTCAGTGTCTCGCCTCAGGACCCTGCGATTAGCTCTACCACCTAAGCCACAGCCACCCTTTTAGCTGTACTCATGTTCAACACGTGACTCTAAGAGGGCTTTGGCTGAATGTGCGTTGTGATGTCACATGACGTGCCCAAATCTGTGGCAAATCTGCAGTAATTTTAAAAAGTTGCAAGCTCCTCCGAATATCGTGGAGTTTTGCATTCATATCTGCGATCGCAAAATTGCTAAATCCTAGCGGGGCTGGTTTACAACTGAATACAATGAGACACTTTTTGCAGAACTGTTAGATTTCATTAAACATACGTTTATCAGCTTGGTTTCTTACATAAAGGGCTATAAACTGAACACTACTTTGTGCACGAGGTGAGATTGTATACGAACATTATATTCTGATTGACTTGCTTGTATTAGATATTCAAGGTGAACAGACTTTAGATATCTTATAAGTTTTCGCTATTAGAAACTCTGACGGCATCCTGATCATTCTTCTGTTGCCTCTACAGCGTACCTTGACGGAGAAGCGCAAGCTGTTGATCCGGCAGCACGACGACGCCAAGGAGCTGAAGGACAACCTGGACCGGCGAGAACGGGTCGTCTACGACATCCTGGCCAGCTACCTGCAGGAGGAAAACCTGGCCGACTACGAGCACTTCGTCAAGATGAAGTCCGCGCTCATCATCGAGCAGCGCAAACTGGAGGATAAGATCAAACTCGGCGAGGAACAGCTCAATTGTCTGATGGACAGTTTACCTCCAGACCAGAGGTCACACTTCTGAGAAATGGCAAATGGACTTTACACTCTAAAGTGATACTGCGTCCAGATTTCAAAGTCAGAACCGATCTAATCAGACTCCGGCATTGCTGAGACCCTCATGCTGCCGTTGTTTTCAGAGCTGTACCACTTCTTGACTGTTTTAGAACCACAACTGACTTTGGGCTGCATCGTTACCGTTCAGTACTGTGATTATCGTGATTATCGTGATTATAAGCCATGCTGTACTGGATGAAATGAAACATTTTAAAGTGCTTAACATAACTTGTTAAGACCATGAAACTGTGTATCTGACGTATTACCCCGGCCTCGTCTCAGTTACTCTTTCAGTGTCCAGTGTTTCTGTAATTTCACTTTTTGACCACTAGTGGGCGGTGGAAGATGGTTACATTTGGCTTGCCCACAAGGTACAAATCACTTTCCACTCATCCCTTACACTAGCATACACGTAGAAGACTCTAACATGACCATTTACAGCTCGTATTCCAAACCCTTCTCCCATATCGAACTTTTTTCACTATGGTGCATTATTTCCTATAGCATCGGTCACTGCCCTTGTCATGTTTAAAACAATTTCATGTTGGGGTTTTTTTTTTTATAGTAATTTATTGTAGACTTTTAAATCTGTAAATAAGACCTAGAATATGTTAGTATTTACCCTTTCACTTACTTGGTCTTAGCCAGAAAACATTCCTTTTAGCTTAAATGTGGTTTTTAAAAAGGAACGTGTTTATATACACAGTAAAGAGTCACGCTGGAATTAGAGCCACCTCAAAACCTGTTGTTTGTCAAGTATTTGAGGGACTACCTGAGCAATACAATATTCTCACTGACAATTGAATGCTTGTCTATAAAATACTGACTGCCTTCTGCTCAGTGATGTCTCGAGTGATGTTTTTTTCTGTCTACAATACATAACATTTTTAGCTCAGCATTTTCAAGCCACAAGTCCAGACCCTGGTATAGTGTTCATCTAATGGCAGTGTTTAAATAGCAGTCTCTCACGTGACTTTTGCAGAAAAGTATTTTTGCAGTTTGTATATTTGAAATGGTGTTATTCCATAAAAAAAAGTCTTCCAGCACGGTATAACAAATGGAAGTATTAGTTTAGTAGTATTTATACCACAGTGCTGATGAATTCTCAACTCTGATTGGTCAGAAGGTGTTGAATCATTTTCTATAACAGCAGGTCTGACCGCAGTGGCAGTTTCACATCAAGCCGCATCACGTTGATTATTCACACCATGCTATTGTAGTTTATTTTTTATTTAACCTACTTCCTCCTCTCAGCCATAGCTTTGCTTTTCACTAGTTTAGGAAGAATAACACGAGCTGGCATGTTTATCACACCGTGAACCCTTTTAATAACCTGTAAGGGTTTAAAAAATATATATATATAAATATAAAATTAGTTTGTGTGTGTGTACAATATGAGTATAATATATGTATATGTAAAAACATCATGATACTTGACATTTCCCCTACGGGGTCATCAGGGTCATATTGCTCAACCCTAACGACGCAGCACTTGGAAGCGGTGACGAAAGCATTTTACCCGTCCCCTTTCTTTGTCCTTTTAGCAGATGGCTTGAATCCATACAGGTAATGTAGGGTTTGGGACTAGTACTAGTCAGGGGCAGATTTAGGGTGGTGGGAGCCCCTGGGCTTGAACTATGGTTGGGGCTGTATACCTACTCCCTGAAATGAATCTACAACTGATCCAACCAGAAAAAATCAAGGTTGCTATAACACACAATATTAGCTAATATAATATAGAGAAATATAATTTTTCGCACCATTCTGTGTAAACTCTAGAGACTTTGTGTATGTGTGTGTGAAAATCCCAGGAGATCAGCAGTTTATGAAATACTCAAAGTTTGTATGTGTTTATACTTTGATCAGAATTTAATCTGCTGTAGCAGGAAGGTGTGGTCATGGTGAGTTGTTTACATGCACAGTAGCTGAGAGTCTCACAATAGTTAGCAGTATTAGCAGTACAGGGGGGCTGTGTGTGTGTGAGATTTGAGCCCTTATGTGTACACCCTTGGATTTATTTTAGGGGAAATATACAGTCATGTATATACCATGGTGTGTTTACCTTGGTATCTATATGACATGGTGTAATTTCTGTATTTTAAATTTTAAAAAGAGATTTTGGGCTCTTTTTCTCTCACTGACACTTTGGGCTGTTAGAGAGAGAGCGATGGCTACACTGTAGAAAGTAGTGATGGCAAATTAAAAACCGCTTTTGTGGCACAAATAAACAGGAAAAAAAACATACATTGGTTGTGCCTCGCTCTCAAGGTTGGTAAAATCATCAGATATGTTTTGACAAGTTTTGATAATTTGGTACTAAACATTTTGTCAATGAGTTAACATGGTACTCAGAAACCAGGAGAATTGTGTATCTGATAAAGTCCCAAATAACTTCACTGCATTATTCAAGTCATATGCTTTCCTTCTGAGTTATTTCATCAAGCCAGTCACCTGATTATCAGCTTTGGAAGCTTGCATCACTCCTATTTCAGTTAGGTTCAAAGTATAACGTGCTCAAAATAGTATAGCGTGCTGTAAAAGTTGCAATAAAGCATATCACATGCAAGTCACACTGGAAAACATTTTTAAAATTTATAAATATATGACAATACCTTAGCCGTCGATTTTCCATACCACTTATCCTACACTGGGTTGCACGGGGGAGCCTGGAGACTTTCCCAGCAAATTCGAGGCAAAAGGCAGGGGGTACCAACCCATCGCAGTGCGAAGTAACACACTATGGACAATTTGGAAATGCCAATCAGCCTACAGCATGTTTTTGGACTGGTGGAGGAAACCGGAGCACCTGGAGGAAATCCCCGAAACACGAGGAGAATATGCAAACTTCACACACAGAGGTCAGAGATGGGATTTGAACCCCCAACCCCAAAGGTGTGAGGCAAATGTGTTAACCACTAAGCCACTATGCCTCATACATAATATTACAAAAGAGAACCATCCAGATTATTCTACAGTGATGGGAGTGAGCAATTCCTTGCCTGATTAGCTTTAGTGAATCTGACGATGAATCATTAACTACACTTCTAATCTTCTCAGGTTAAGTCAGAGCGGTGATCTGCGTGGCTTAAGTTTGCTTACAGTTTAGCATCGACTAAGACGTGATCGGTGTTTGAAGTTGCGTTATGACTGTGAGGTTTTTGTCACTTCAGACGCTGACATTTGCTGAGGTAAAGGTCTCCTTTACAGACTCTTGTTTTTTCCTTACATTGTAGTAATCTTTTAATTAGATTTAGTCAAACAACAAGAAACTCTTTTATTTACACAAAGTAGTCATGTGGGATTATTGTCAAATTAGGTTCTTGACAGGATCATCTATTGCCGAGTAGACTGTTGAGGCTCCTGAAATGCTCATGTCTCACAATTAAACAAGAACAGAAGCTGCAGCTAGAAGCTTTTAGTCAAGAAGATCTCTGTAGCCAGAGAAATCGAACACAATTTGAGACCTGCTAAAAGCTTAGATAGATTGAGTGATAGACAGATAGATAGACGGATAGATGAATAGATAGATAGATAGATAGATAGACAGACAGACAGATAGATAGATAGATAGACAGATAGATAGATAGATTGATAGACGGTTAGATAGATAGACGGTTAGATAGATAGATAGACGGATGGATAGACAGATAGATAGACGGTTAGATAGATGGATAGACAGATAGATAGACGGTTAGATAGATAGATAGATAGATGGTTAGATAGACGGATAGATAGATGGTTAGATAGACAGATAGACGGATAGATAGATGGATAGATAGAGGGTTAGATAGACTGATAGACAGATAGAGGTTAAATAGATGGATAGATAGACAGATAGATGGTTAGATAGATAGGTAGACGGATAGATAGATATATGATAGACAGATAGATAGATGGTTAGATAGATAGATAAACGGAAAGATAGATAGATAGATAGATAGATGGTTAGATAGACAGATAGATGGATAGATAGATAGTTAGATAGATAGATAGATAGATAGATAGACAGATAGACGGATATATAGATAGATTGATAGATAGATAGACAGAGGGTTAGATAGACTGATAGATAGACAGATAGAGGGTTAAATAGACGGATAGATAGCCAGATAGATAGATCGACAGATAGACAGTTAGATAGATAGAAGGTTAGATAGATAGACAGATAGACGGTTAGATAGATGGATAGATAGATAGACAGAGGGTTAGATAGTTTGATAGACAGATAGAGGGTTAAATAGACGGTTAGATAGATAGCCAGATAGATGGTTAGATAGATAGATAGATAGATAGATAGACCAATAGATAGATAGATGGATTTATAGATAGGTAGATAGATAGACAGACAGACAGATAGATGTGGATTGAACCTAATATTAAATGTAAAAAAAAAAAAAAAATCTATTACAATTTCTGTCATTCTTTATCATGTGTTCTAAAAGAATTCTCCACCAAGAAACGTCTTTATTCTTCTTGCTTTATCCGAAGAAGCATGTCTAACAATTGTCTGGAATTATTTTTGAATGTCTATATTTAGCCAATGACTCATATATGCACAGCTTCTTCACCCGTGTCTATGTTATATGAATTCTGTCCTGATATTTGTTTTACACATTGATATTATTTTACATGAAAGCGAAGTGGTAATTGTTCTTAAAGGAAAAATCCACCTTGAACACTTTGCATATTAATTTTTATAATTAGCATGTGATCTTCAGTCATGTCCAAGATTTATTTTATAACGAAACATGGGCTGACTTTTTCATATAAACCTCTTTCGCATTTAAACACTCTGGTGTATTTTTACTTTACCCTACGTTACCCACAATGCCATTCGACTAACGAAATTTTTAATCGAGAAAACAAGCTTTTGCTCTTTTGTTTTTAAAAGCCAACCATTATCCTTTATATTTGAGATTGTTGACATTTTTTTTCTCCTATTAAACTCCATTGTAACAGCACTAACAATGTGTGTGTGTCACCGCTCTCTTCTCACGGAAATACAGCACCGAGTAACAAATTTGCACCAGAATCGCTAAGCATTTCACACATATTTCAATATTCAGTAGATTTGTGGCTGAAGTCTTCCTTTAAGAGCCAGTTTTCTTCAACCTCTACCACTTACTGTAAGTGTAGCACTCTGTTTTGTTTGACAGTGACACTGATATTTTGTTCATAGGTAGCTTAATGGCAGAATGTTCCGGAAGGCTTCATGCAGCAACGTTTACAGATATCACTGACTGAGTTCTGGTCTATGTACCTAAACGATGAGCTACCTGGTCCACACGGCCCACTGGCAGTTCTTTGGTTTGGTGCTGTCAGTAGTAGGATTCATCCTGACAGTTGCCACAAGTGGAGTGGATGACTGGAGAGTGTGGTATGTAGACGACAAGTCTATCATCACCTCTGGCATGGCCTGGATCGGCACCTGGAGGGCTTGTTTTTATAGCAACGTCCTCGAAACGGCTAAGTTTTGCCGAAGGATAAACATCAGAGACTCGTTCGTTCCTCCAGAGATTGCTACGGCACAGGTGCTGTGTATGATGGCCATCCCTGTGGGAATCGCTGCAAACCTGGTTGCAGGATACGCCGTGAGACTTGTCTACTTCAACATCGATGGCGGGCACGTCAGACTTTTCTTCTCCTCGGCAGGTGCTTTGAATTTCCTCACCTCGACGTGCTCGCTAATTCCTGTTTGTTGGAACACGAGGTCAGTGCTGGAGAATCGTACAATCGATTTCCCGCCAGAGTTTCTTCTACCTCCGGCACCGTATAAACAGGAGCTTGGCCTGGGCATCACAACAGGAATTGGCTCTTCTGTTTTGCTCATTATAAGTGGGCTGCTCTTCCTGGCCTACAGCCAAACACATCAATCTAAATCTAGCAAACACGGCGCAGAAGGGACTGAGGAGAAAAACCGAGGAGACACAAACCTCAGAACTGCTGCTCTGGACACTAATAGTGTGAGAAAAGGGACAGATAACTTAGCATTAAAGCTAGAGGACAAGCTGTAATGTAGATTTCTGGACATTTAGGAAATAATCTGTGCCATCTAGTCTCCTCGGAGTCAATTCAAAACCATGGAATGTAGTGCTGTTTTAACATGTTTACCTTACACTTCCCAACCAATCAGATTTCACTCCACCCTGTCGCATGGTTCTATGCCATTAGATATCAGATGTGCTCTTTACCTTTCAACAGCTCCCACTTCTGTTCATGGTTTATCCTATACACTATATACACTAATATACACTAAACAGGATTATGAATTAGATATGCAATGCACACTAAGGAAATTCAGCATTTCTTGCATCCGATTTATGTTATTAATCCATTTCTTTGAGCATTTTGTTTTGTCTATGAAGTTGACAAGTGAGGCTTTTAGCACTTTCAGGGCTGCTACTGTGTTGCAAAATTGTAGGATGTGCCTTTACAGTTGTGTGCAGAGGTGCTTAGTTTAACAGGACTAAAACATCCTCTACGTTCTTTCCTATGAATGATGTTGGTTGACCCAAAATATAGTAACGGGTTAAATGAAAATACACAAAGCATGCTGGACTAATTGTGTTTGACAGTGTACAGTGAACAGAGCATTGTGAAAAGGATGTCTTTTAAAGGATGCGTTTCGAATAAGCATTGAATGAAAGTGTATTATACCACACCACAATGCTGCTGAATTCTCTAATCTGATTGGTCAGAAGGTGTTAATCTACAGCAGCTCACGCAGTAATTCTAGCTGCAGGCCAAGTCACAGGTTTGTACAATTGTTGGTGAAGTTTTCCAGTTTATTTACCATTTAGAGAAGGAGACTCCAGTGTCAGTGCTTTTTAACATAACTCTAAGAGAGAGAGAAAGACAGAAAAAAGAGAGAGAGAGGCTCATAAAGAAATGACTGTTTGTACCTGCTCTCACATAAGTGTTAACAGTAAGTACGTCGATTCATGGATGTTCCATAACAGTAAATGTAACTATAAACAGATAAAATGTATTCTGTGTCATCCTTTTAATAAATTAACAATGGTCATCGTTGGTCAATTACTACGGTGTAAGAGGAATAAAGAATTTTGTGACTTGCTGTAATTGGAAAATAATCGACTTTTGTGATGGGAAGAGTGAATCCGCGTAGTATAGAGCCTCATCCAGTCCTTCCAGGATTTTGCGATAGCAAAAATGAACACAAAATCAAGCAAACTCAGCAATATTCAGAGGAGCTTGCAATTTTTCAAAATTACCGCAGATTTTCTGCAGATTTGGACCAAGACACATCATGTGACGTCATAACAATGCGCATTCAGCCAAATCCCCCTTCGATTCATGTGCACCAAACAATGAAAACGTCTCATTTACCAACAAACACCACTGCGAAAGACTGAGCAAAACAATTTCGTAGTGGTTTTCTGCAACAAAAAAAAGCACAAAAACTCAAGCATTTTTGACCACAATAGTCACGGACTGCTCATCATACCACTCTACTGCTGATTATTTTTCTATAAAAGCACACCATAGTGTTTTATCTCTCACTTATCTCTCACTTAATTAGGTGAGGAGCA
This sequence comes from Ictalurus furcatus, assembly GCF_023375685.1. Lineage (NCBI taxonomy): Eukaryota > Metazoa > Chordata > Actinopteri > Siluriformes > Ictaluridae > Ictalurus > Ictalurus furcatus. Next base: position 9,838,557 of record NC_071265.1, on the reverse strand, counting down.
CAAGGTTTATGTGAACAGCCAACAGAGCTAAGGTCATGTATTACACTTTGATGGAAATGTACTCTTACTTATGGCATGGCCAAATGGTGATAATAATATTGATGATGCAATACACGTTACACTGCTTCATATGGAAATTTTGCTAGCTTTAAGACTTTCTATATCATGTATCAATTTCAGAAAAGATTTATTTTGATGTCTTTTTCATACAAACGCTAACAAATGAAGGAAATTACAGTATATTTGGTAAAAAAAAAAAAAAAAATGATATATATATATACACACACACACACACACACACGCACACACATTTTTAAAAGTCGGAACAGATATACTGAAAACTTGTTTTAAGCACACTTTCATGAGTAACCCTCCCATTGTTAATATTGAGAGCTCCTTATAAGAACAGAAAATGCAGTGACACTATATATGTAAGGTTTCCCCACTTCCTATAACCTAAATTCCATTCCTATATTCGTCTTCATTATGTACATGACAATGCTTTGTGCAGCTGTTTACAGTAATAAAAGTCGAGTTGTTCTACAGGTTATCTCTCATTTTATAGTAAATGCAGTAAAGATGTTTAGTGTAATTGCTCCTGTAAATGTTAATCTTTTATCTGTAACCATGTTTGCATGATGGTGTGTGTGTGTGTGTGTGTGTGTGTGTGTGTGTAATGATTAGAAGTTCAGCCCACTTATCTCTCCACTTCATAGCCATGGTTTGTGGTGGTGTTTAGAAATCTGAGCTTGTTTACCATCATGATGTTCATCGGAGCAGAATTCTCTTCTACAGAGATAATAGGACTAAACCTGTCGTCTACAGTCAGCTTTCCATCATGTGACTCTGGTTCAGGTTCAGCTGATTTGTGAACAGAGGGATAAAATGCTTCCTACCTTGAACCGGAGGCTTCTGTGACCCCTGCTAGGACTGGAATGAACTTTGTCATTAGCTCACAGCACGACACCGTCCTTTATTACTGTATTTTATTGTAGCTTTGCATGGCTTAATCTTAATATTATTATCGAAGAACAAATCTTATAAATCCCACTGTGAATGACAGGATTTTCTGTTTTTATAAATCCACCCAATCCTTCTTATTACACAATAAAGAGAAATGATTTCTTGTAGATTTAAGCTGACTTTTATTTTCTCTCTGCATTGTACTGTACTAGGATTTCTTATGTACTTTAGGTTAAATGTACAGTACTGTGCAAAAGTCTTAGACTAATTTCGTCTTTAATGTTTCATTTGATTACTTTTGCATTATTGTGCCAGTAAATAACATTTTATATACCCAAACCTTATTTATATATCCAACCAAAAATGAAATGCCACACAAACATGTTTGTATGTCAGAAATGAAGGTAGCGTATTATGTAATAGACTACTCCTGACAAAATTATTCATGCAGGCTGTCAGGATTTACAGAAACAAGTCTCCAGAAGAAGGACTGTGGCAGATTTTCCAAGATGCTCAGTAAAATGTACCTCTCAATTTCCTTATAAAACTGCACTAAATGTACCTGGGACTACTGATGCATTTTAAAGACAAAGGTTTATCAAATATAATAATATGCCAAATATTGACTCTGTTTTCTGTTGTTATTGTTTTTAGAAAATGTTTAATTGCATTATTTTTGAAGATATCTTTGTTTTTTCAAATCCTGACTAAAATAGTTATAAAATATCATAAAAAGAATTCATTATCAGGACTTTTAGTATGATCTGAAGCCTGGATGTCTGATAATTACTTTAGAGATATAACTGAATATGAATACGTAATTCTGAATAAACAGACAATGTATTCTAAACAGATACAAATACAGATATGAATAGGAGACACGCTGTTTGTTTGTTTGTTTGTTTGTTTGTTTGTTGTTGTTGTCTATCATCAGTGATTTGCTCTAGTAGCCTGACCTAAACACTGCCTTACTGAAGTAAAAAAAAATAAAAAAAAAATAATAATCTATCATATTTCTGTACACAATTCACATTTATAAGATATATTTATATATATTTATGTTTTGTTTAATTGTTCTTAAATTATCGCTGTCCATCATTACTAACAGAAGCTCCTCCCAGAAAATCATATGATTATTATTATGAAATGTTGCTTAAAGGACCCCATTTTGATGAGCAGCAGTACTGTAAGTATGTCCCAGCTTCATAGCAAATTCTCACAGAGGTTCCAGTGAACCTTTCTGATCTTTCTGGAATGCCTCAAACCCAAAAAACGAAACTAAATCTGATCAAATATTATTAGGTGAGTAATGTTGTCGTCAATAAACAACAGATCCTTGATTTGGAAAAGACACTGATGTTTTGAAACATAGTTCCATATCTTACTCAATCATGTTAGACAGAAAGTTTTCCAGAAAGCTCCACAGGTCATCTGGTTAACCTTGATTATGAACTCGAGTGATGTTGCTGAGGAACTGTAGAAGTTCAGATATTGAATACATTTACATTCTTTAAATTGCTATTTGTTACTACATTTTGAGAATTTAAGAAAGATTTATTCCCCGAGCTGGTTTATGGTTTTAATGTATTCCAATGAGGCATAGTGGTAGGACTCACATTAAAAAAGAATTCTAGGCATGACCACTGTCACTTCCAGGTCAAATCTGGATACAGACACCGATACGGATATTTGGAGCACTAAACAAATACAGATACAGATAATGGCATTGCTTTACACGTCTAATGCACACGTCATCATATGATATTGTTTGTCCCTTATCTTGTGCAGGTGATCTGTATATATATATATATGTATATTTTTTATTCTAGCCTTCAGTTTTAATTCCCACCTGTCCCACTTTACCTAAAACAGATGAAAATTAGCTTATTTTTCCTCCAGTTAAAATCAAGCTCAAATAAGCGACTTTTATGAACTGTACAATAAATCACTTATTACACAATTACATGTGTCACAGAAAGTACACAAGGCAGGTATCATAGGTCAATTATATCGGCATGCTCATCACCAACACCAATCTAGAACAAAATATATATTTTTTTCATTAAATTACTTAATGTACTTTTTTTTTTTAATCAAAGAAAGTGTTTTCTGGTTCTTGCAGAGTTCCCATCCAGCTCTGTGTGAATTTTAGGAACCACAGGACACTTAACAGTCACTTAATGTTAAATGATACATGGAGTATAGTAATATTTCACCATATAGTAATATTGTGACCATAATCAATGCTCCTATCTATATTTATTTGAATACATTCTTAGCAGTACTTAAATGCTATGTGCACATGTACAGATGACTGTGTTAATACTTGACAACTAATTCAGTTTACTGCCACCACAAAGAAGAGATAGTGTTAGAGAGTGTGTCTAAGGGTCAAGACTGATCTAATCACTAGACATCAACATGACATAAAGGGATAGGTTAAACGCCCTGCAGGTTATTTAATTAATTTCATCATCTTTGGTGGAAAATAACACTTTCAAATTATTATTATTATTATTAGTAGTAGTAGTAGTAGTAATAGTAGTAGTATTAGTAATAGTAATAGCAGTAGTAGTAGTAGTAGTAATGGTAATTGTAATAGCAGTAGTAATAGTAGTAGTAGTAGTAGTAGAAGTAGTAATAGTAATAGTAGTAGTAGTAGTAGTAGCAGCAGCTGATGGTGATGTGTAAACATGATTATTTTTAGGTGAGTTCACAGAATCAGTGTCAGCCATGTTAAAAACCTGGTGAGAGAAACTGTAGGCCAACACCTCTCAGATTTCTAATGGAACTCAGCATGTTCCTGTCATTACATTAGATCAAATAACTTAGTCTCAACTTTTTTGAGTAGTGACCCCATTTTAAAGGCCCCAAATTCTTGCAATCCCCAACCCCTTTGTGATAGTTATTTTAGAAATTATAAGAAGTTGACACACTTGTAGTGTACTCTGTGGAGGAATCATACTTAGGATGTAATCTTTTACGGTCTGTGGGTGTGGTGTACTTACCAGGCTGGAAAAGAAGCATTATGGAAAGAATGTCACCAATACTTCATGACATAGAACCATGATATATTCATTAAATACAGTCTACAACATTCTGTGAGGCAATCACTATGGTTTTTAAAAGGACAAAACTCTGATGGTGTGAAATAACCATAATGCAGAAATATTGTTTGTTTGGTACTGCAGTGTTTTAATTCTCAGCTCGGGTTACTGTTTGTGTGGTATTTCTTTTTATGTGTTCTCTTTGCTTGTTAGGGTTTCCTCTAGGTTCCTCAGGTATCCTCAGCATAACCCACTCAATGGAAAGCACTATCTATCTGCCCTATTCCTCATACATGATCTTACAGATGCCTCTGATTTGCTAGTGTCACTGTGATTGACAGGTAAAAGGGTAACGCCATCCCACTAACCCAAGAGAACACGGGCAACTTTGCTCTCTCGGGTCCTGTGACATCATAAAGATTCAAACTTGCGATTTCTTCATGAAATCATGTTCTTCATGAACTCAGGAGCCACAAAGTTGAGTGGTTAAGTGGTTAAGAGATTGGACTACCAGTTGGATGGTTGTGAGTAGGCCTGTCGTGATAGTCAATATATCGACTTATCGCACGATATATGGAAAGTAGCTCGATATACTGAGATTGATCATTTTTATTGAAAATTGAAAATAATGATTATATTAATTTTTACATAAAAATCGAATGTCACCAAAATGTTAGTCAATCGCGCTACCTTTGTCATCCCGTCTGCTCTCTGTGTCTGAGGTGGAGGCGGGGCTAGTCCCAAGGGACTTTGTTTCAAAGCCGCAATCTTCAGCTCCGATGTGGGAACATTTTGGCTTTAAGCCGAATTAGAGAGGAGAACCAATTAATGGTATGCTGACTTTGTTTAAAAACAGTGGCAACGAAAAGAGGCAACACAACTTAAACCTAAAATCTCACCTAAAACATAACCATCCCATCCAGTTTTTCAACCTGGGAACAACAACCACAACTGGAGGTGGAGAGGGATCTTCCAGACAGTTATCTGTTACAGATGCCTTTTCCCGGCAGTGCAAAACTAAATGTGACAGCGTGAAATGGCGCACAATCACAGACTGCGTAACTCGCCATATAGCCAAAGAGATGCAGCCTTAAACACGGTCGAAAAACCAGCATTTAAAAATATGCTGCAAACTTGTGACAAACAGTACGAAGTTCCAAAGAAAACATACATCTTCCAACCTTGTACAACAAAGTAAAAGACGACATTCTGAAGGAGATAAAAAGACATCTCATTTTACTCTGACACTACAGATATGTGGTCAAGCTCAAATTTGACCCCATACATGAGCTTGACCATACACTACATAACTACTGACTGGACTCTGCAGTCAAAGTGATTAGAGACCAGATACATAACCCAGAACCACACTGCTGATGTACGTTCTGAAGCCCTTCAGTCTGCTTTAGCAGACTGTGAATTGGATGAGCGCAAAATGGCCTGTATAACTACAATGGTGCTAACATTGTAGCTGCAATACGCAATCTTGGCTGGCCATGGCTCAATTGCTTTGGCCACAACCTCCATTTGGTTGTTTCCCGTGGACTGGACAGTGACAGGAATCGCACAGCGCGTGCCATGGGACTTTGTAGGAATCTTGTCAACACCTTCAACCTGAGCTGGCTAAAGAAGAGAGACCTGAGGAAGGCACAGACTGAAACCAATGTCCCCCAACACAATCTAGTACTGGTGAGTGATGATAACATGGTATTATACTGTACAACACAAAATATTTAAAGGGTTAATATAAAATTAATTTTAAAGGGTTTTTTTTTTTTTTTACTTAAGAGTTACTTTGGGGCCTGTTTGTATGTATGTATGTATTAAATAATTGGTTACATTATAATATAACAGTGTACAATGAATATCAAAACAATGTTATCTTTTCCACCAGATGTCACCACACGATGGGGCACCAAGCAAAAAATTGATAGAGAGGGTACTGGAGCAACTCCCAGCCATAAGACGTGTCCTGGTTGAAGATTGAAAACATGGCCAGCTCAACCCAACCTGGCAGGATGTTTCTGTCTTGGAATCCATTAATGCAGCAATGAAGCCAGTGTCTGATTTCACGGATGTCCTCTCAGGGGAAAAATATGTCACTGTATCCTCAGTAAAGCCTGTCTGTGTTGGAACTTCTTAAAGGCGAACTTTTATCACCAGACCACAATGATACTGCACTGATAGCAAACATAAAGGCAAACATGTGCAGAGTATTAACAGAGAAATACAGCCCATCTGAAATCCAAAATCTTCTGACAAAGGCCACCATCTTGGATCCAAGGTATCATGGAGGATGTGGAGGTCTTGGATGATGTAAAAGAAAATCTCTTTCAAGAACTACTAAACATGAATGAGGAAGAAGGAAATGGAGAAAGTGCCAGTGCCGAGAGCTGCGTTAAATCTGCAGGGGGAAATGAAGGATCTGAATCTGAACCTCCAGCAACCAAGAAGAAGAGGCTGTGTGACCTTCTCCAGAACAAAAGAACCCAACTTACAAGTCACCAGACTCAGGCATCGATAACAAAAAGAGTGCAGGCTGATGCAGAGCTGACCAAGTTCCTCCAGGAAGAAGCATTTGATACATCATCTGATCCCTTGATATCATGGCATGATAACCATAGAAGATTTCCTCTAATAGCACAAAAATCCATGCACATTTGTGCAACAAGCACTAGCTCAGAAAGAATGTTTAGCACAGCTGGTAACATTCTTACCCCAGAAAAATCCTTCCTTCAACCCCACAAGGTAAACATGTTGGTGTTCCTTTCTTGGAATCTGCCTAACAATTAAAAATAGATCTGGCAGCAGATATGTCCTGTTGAGGCCTCTGTGCGAGACACTTTACACATCTAAACTGACTTTATTAAACACGTTACTTTGTTTTGTTCTAGTTCTTGTTACCTTGCACTTTTTTTTTGTTAACAAAGGTGTATTTAATATTTATTTACGTTTTATTTATTTGGGATATATTTTTTGACATTCCGATTCTGTCACGATTTCCCCTCGAGCTAGCGCTGTAGCATGCAGCTTGCTCGGAAACCAGAAAAGCGAGCTCGTTGTGCAAGCTCAAAGCGTGAACCGATGCGCGAGTCTCTTAGCGAACGCACGCTTTTGGGTCTTCAGTGACATTGACTTTGTTTACTTTCAACATGTGCTTTTGTTATGGTTTATGTCCTGTCTCCGCCCCTGTATTGTCATTGGTTGTTTCTCATTGGTGTGTCAGCATTGTTCTCAGCTGTCTTGTGTTTCACCATTGATTACGCTTGTCATTTAAACCCCTCGTGTCTTTTTACACTTCACATAGTATTGAGTGTTATCACCATACCAAGCGTTTGTACCTTGTTCCTCATTTTGATTCATGTTCATTGATCTAGTTTCTTGTTACTTTCTTTGCCTAGTTAATGCCTGTTTGTAGATCGCCTGACCCATGGCCACGCTATTGTCTCATGATTTGGATTTGTCTGCCTGCCTCTCTTTATTAAAAGCTCTTTTCTGCATTTGCATCCGTCCTAACCTTCATTCCATGGATTACGTGACAGATTCCAATGTCTAAATATTCTTAAGAATGAAACGTTCTTTGTTCTTTGAAAGAGTGCACTTGCATTATTATGCTACTATATTGTCATATTGTCATTATATAATCAGTGGCATAAAATGGTCTTAAAATGACAATAATATCGTTGTTCGCAATTCATTTTGGCACAATACATTGCATAATAAAAAGTAGTTATCGTGACAGCCCTAGTTGTGAATTCCAACCCCAGCACTGCCAAGCTGCCACTGCTGGGCTCTTGAGCGAAGCCCTTAACCCTCAACTGCTCAGACGTATAAATGAGATAAATGTAAGTCGCGCTGGATAAGGGAATCTTCCAAATGCCTTAAATGTAAATGAAAAAAGTGTCACCAATTTTGGTTACGCCGGCAAATGTCCACTGTGGTTGGGGGAGAACAAAGCAGGTAATGTTTAGAATATGGTGTGTAGAGTAGTCTATTTACTATTCTGAGTTGACTATTTAAAATTTATAAATGGTAGATTTAGCTATTGTATAAAAACACTATGTTAATACGTAGCTTACATATATTACTACTAGGTCTGATATTTGTGCCACATTTTCTGACAAGTTCATGCATTTTCAGGGTTATGCAAAATTCGAATAAATGTCTTTGGCAAACAAGATCTAGCACATTTTCTCCCCTGGTAGCCTGCTAAGCATTTATTCATTGAAATTGTTGATTTCATGGTGAGATGCATTGCAGTCTACATGTGTGTGGGTGGAACTGTGATTGAAATGAGAGGGACCTAGGGATTAAGCAGGAATAATTAAGATCTAAATAGCAAAGTGAGTGTCATTATCAGTGTGCTTACTATGGCTAGGTCTATTTGATTTATTCTTTGCATTCAACAAATCAATTCAATTCTGTTTTCACAAATACAGCACCATGTGCTGTGTTTTTGTCGGTGTTTCTTGTTTTCGGTTCCTCTTTCAAGAGTTTGTTTACAGTTGATTGCATTAAGAGGCGGCTTGTAATTATGTGTTGAAATTGCATTTCCTCTTCCTCAGCAGATGCCCAGTTTTCTCCTGCTGGGAATAAGCGGCAATCTGCGGCAAAATCAAAAGGCTGTTTATTTTTCCGATAGTTATGCGGCTCTTCTTATCTATTGTCCATCCCAGGAAGTTGTAAGTGCACACGCCCTTTTATCTGGCGTCTTCTGGTCTGAGGATGCCTGGTCTTTGCTGATAACTGAAGAAATAACTAAAAAAAAAATGATCAGCCATATCTTTTTTTTTTTTTTTAGCTTAAACATGAAGCAACAAGGGAAAAGGGCCTGATGTTTTTATTTGTATGAGAAGCAAAAGCTTTACTGGGCAAAATATGAGCCCCAAACGAATGTAGAATAACACAATACCGGTGAGTAGACAAACATGTTGATACAGACTCATTATCTGTTCGTTGAGACAAATATTTCCTTTAAGCTTTCTGTGTGAGTAATACAAAATGCATATTCTAGATAACATGTTGCTCACTTATCTCTTATCTCTTGGAATTTAAGTGTTTCAGGCTGTGAAAAACAAAACAAAAAAAAAAACCATTAACCCTCCTATTATGTTATGGGTCAATTTGAACCATTTCCACATTTGAGATGTCTAAAATACTAGTTAATCTCTCTTTTTCTCTTTTTTCCAAAAAAAAAAAATAAAAATTTTGACTTTCCTCATTTAGGGTCATGAACTTATTTGCAATTATTTCTTCTTATGGCTTGTCTCAGACAAGCCATAATAAAGGTTTACTGTTTTAAGCTGTTCTTTGCTGTTTTTGTGTGTATTTAAACTGTCAAAGTCATTTTGACCCATAACATAATGGATTTAACTTTTTTTCTCCAACATAATAGGAAAGTTAAATCAAATTGACTCTTGTATAATTCATACACATCACATTTAAAGTTAATGTGTTTTTGAAAGCCTAGTGAAGACAAGAGTCTGAAAAAGTGATTATCTTTTCTAAGAATGAGACAAATGTCTCATTTCTGAGTCACATTCTCTTGTATTTTTTCCCCAGGATAAACTGGCCAGTTGTACCCTTCATGAGGTCAAATCAGGGTAATCAACATAAAGAGGAGGCAGCAGGGTGGTTCTGTTTGGCATTCCTCATTAGGACATACTGTTCGTTAGGGACTTCATTAAATGCAGCTTAATCCACTTGCTGATATGGAGAGACCATCAGATGCAATTAGACTAAAGCACACCCTTAACCTTCTTCCAAACCCTGCCAAAAGCTACCCCGTTTCTTACACGAAGAGCTTACCAAGTGACATGCATGCATTCAACCGAAATAGGACTTTTCATTCTAGATTATTGCGTTATTATGAATCAACAGGAGACGTTGGTCAGGTGCTATTTTTCTCCCAGTCACATGATAACTAAACTACAAGAGCTGCATTTGTAACTGACATGAACCTGTTTCTTAAGAGCTCATTTTCCCAACAAGCAGTTTTTCTTGCAGATACTTTATTACTATTGTAACCTAATAACATGTATGATATCTAGGTAAATAATAGTATCTACAGAAATACACTCAAACGATTTGTCACTGTAAATATGAAACTATACTATTGTACATTCTAAATATATCACCAAATATATGTACCACTGCACACTATGCACTGCTAGATGGAAAATCAGAAAATATCTCTTAGGGAAAAGAAAAGCTGTGTACATATGTTTAAGCAGTTTAAGCATATTAATTCACGCCAGCTGAAAATAGAAAGCTATTACTAATTGGAGTGCAGTGCAGAGATATTATCACATACCCATAGAGTTAATCACCGTTACCTGTTGGACTGCAGTGACCAAAGAAAAGAGAGAGCAGTGTACATTATAGAGGGAAATTCTTCAGTTCATCTGTCCTGTCACATTAGAAACACTCTGAATGGTTCCTAGCACTTGCTAAACGTACTCTACACGCTTTTTGGATGAGGAGTTCTCAGGCTGAAACTTTTCTGGGTGATGGTGGTACTCTATGTGCATCTCGTTCTCTTCCGAACCGCAACATGAAACGAAGAACAACACTGCAGAGATGATATAAAAAAATCCTGCAGCCCAGCCGATGAACAACGCGTCGCCAAACTCCCAGCGAGGCACAGTATGAGGCACTGTGTGATCATGGAACTTCAAAACGGTCTCATGGGCGACATTGGAGACAGGAAAGAGTTCAAGGATGCCAGCTGTCAGGCCCATCACCCCTGCCGTGATCTTGATGCCGCGCTTCACCCGCCATCCCTGTGACCCCCCACAACTTTTCACCAGTCTCAGACCTGGGACAGCAATCAGGAGGCCCAGAATTCCTATGGCATCTGAAATGCACATGCAGATGCGTGCCAGTGTGAGGTTTAGCGACAGACCCAGCAGGGTTTCAAAGGCACGACACTCGGTTACTGCCCCCTCCTGCACCACACAGGACTCCCACAGGCCGACTTCATAGCTCTCAACAACCAGTAGCTCAGTGGAGAGGGTCAGCCAATTGGGCATGATTGTAGCAGCAAGCGAGCAGAGCCATGCCCCCACCCCCACGGCCATACCCAGCAGCTCCAGAATGGCGGAACACGGATTCGACATAGCACTCCTTGGCCCTCAGATCTGGGTAGAACTTCTGGTGCTCTCGTTTGAAGAGAGAGAGAGCAAGAGAGAGAGAGAAGGAACGTGTCTTTGAGCCAATTAGTGCTGACCACTCCAGCTACTTCAGCTTCACAGTCCTTCAGTTTCCACTCAAAAATGCACGCATCATCTCAACTTGAGAGGTAAAACACAAGAAGGAGGAGGCAGAAGAGGAGGAGGAGGTGAGAGAGACTGGGCAAGAGAGGGCACACTGACTTTTAGCCCTGCCCTCTAAACTTCATCCCACAGAGAGAGAGAGAGAGAGAGAGAGAGAGAGAGAGAGAGAGAGAGAGAGAGAGAGACAGAGAGAGAGAGATGCAGACATGCTTTGCATGAGCCCAGATAGTATAATGACAGGATGCAACTAAAATACAGAAAGGGAGAACTTCTTTGGTCAGTTTCTCTCCTCTATCAAAAGAGAAAGCAGCACTTTACATCAGACACTAGGGGAAAACAGCACTGTCTGCATGGGTTTCTATAATATAAGAAGAAAAAAAACATAAACACCTGTGAATGCCTTGAAGGCAAGTCAATAAAACCTCCAAAATGTACACATTTGATCTCTCTTCACCTCATTACATCTACATTTATTTAGTAAAAAGTTGTGGTACTTGTTAATATTTGTTGCCCAATAAGACTATAAACTGTCTGGGGCTTGCAGCTTCTCCTGGTGTGGGTTTCATTATTTAAAAAAATAATGATACAAATTTGTAAAACATAAACAGTAAAATTACCCATGCAGCTAGTGACCCTGGTGGAAAAGTAGAATTGTAGAAAGGCTCATGATTATGAAATATTAATAACCTTGTTTAAAGACCAAGAGACTAAGAGCCATTGGGGTTATTGACTAAAACATTCACTTTGGGCTAAAAATGTATTACAATTTTTAAAAAATGCTTTCAGTTATCTGTAAACATTGGAATTACTGTGTATTCTCAATGAAAAATGTGAAAAGTGTTGCCTGTGTTTGAAACTTTCAATTTGATGTAATAATGGCACATTTGAAATGGTAAAGCCTGGGGTTACATTTACAATTGGACTAGAAATGAATTAATTTTTATTAATTCAGTGACCACTCCTTACTGGACAGGGTCGTGGTGGATGCAGAGTCTGGGTGTGAACACTGGGTGTGAGTTGGGAATACACCCTGGATGGCACACCAATCTACTGCAGGGCAAAATGCACACACACATTCCCACCTAGGGACAATTTAGAGTAGTCAGTTCGGCTACTGGCATGTTTTTTGGTAGTGGGAGAAAACCAGAAGAACAGGAAGAAACCCTTTTGGTGAGAAGTACGATTCTATTCTGTTTGGTTTGCAAGAATAAGACTGTATCAATAAGCCATTTACACACTGCAACTTTATAAGGATTTTTTTTCTCGAATTCCTTGAAAAAGGTGAAAGAAAACTTTTCAAACTTTGTTTTAGAAATATTGGAAATGGCAATTCTTAACTCTTAATTCTTGAAAGTAACTGAGAAATAACATTGCTGTGAATAAACCCAGCCATACAGTCATGTGGAAAAATAAATACACCCATGGAAATTGTTGGCTTTTTTTTTTTTTTTACCTATTTGGACAAGCAAGCATTTGATCATCTTTGAAACAATGCCTATTAATAAAGGTGATACACTCGAACAAATCCACAAGGAGAAGTAGCTTTTTCAATTATTTATTCAACAGAAATATGAATAGATGTTATATTCTTCTGTGGAAAAAGTAAGTACACCCTTAGCCTCAGAAGATAGCATTTAGCAGAATGCTAACTTGCAGAAATAACATTTTGCAGTCATTTTGCATAATGGTCCAACAGTCTCTGACATTGGCTTGTTTGAATTTTTTACCACTCTTCCATGCAATATTCTTTCAGTTTCAAGATGTTTGAGGGTTTTCTTGCATGTTCTGCCTGTTTCAAATCCCCCCACAACATTTCAATGGGATTCAAATCTGGGCTTTGTCTAGGCCATTACATAACCCTCCATTTCTCCTTTTTGAGCCATTCCTTTGTTTATTTGCTAGTGTGCTTAGGATCATTATCCTGTTGAAAGGTCCACTCTCAGTTCAACTTTCAGACAAATGGCCTTATTATTATCATCATCATCTTCAAGCACTTTTTGATAAGATGCGGAGTTCATAGTTGAATCAATGAATGTGAGCTGTCCAGTCCCTGAGGCAGTGAAGCAACCCCAAACCATAACATTTCCACCACCGTGCTTCAGTTGGTATGAGGTGCTTCTCCTGAAAAGCTGTATTTGGTCTGTACCAAACATGTCTGCTGTTACTGTGGCCAAACAACTCTATCTTTGATTTGTCTGTCCAGAGCACATGATTCCAAAAGTCCTGGTCTTTGCCTATATGCTCATTGGCAAGATGAAGTCTTTTTCCTGAAAGGCTTTTTCCTGGCACGCCTCCCATGCAGGTCAAGTTTGTGCAATCTCTTTCTGATTCTCTTTCTGCACTTTGACACCAACAGTTGCAAAACTTACTAGCAGATCCTGTGATGAAATTTTGGGGTTCTTCGAGACTGGGCTGAATTTTCTGGGACGGCCAGTCCTGGACAAATTGGCAGTCGCTTGAAATTTACACCATATGTAGATGATTTTCCTTACAGTGGAATGATGTATTTCAAATCATTTGGAGATCTTCTTAATCCCTTGCCAGACTTGTAGGCATCCAGAAACGTTTTTTCCCCCTAAAGGCCTTATAGAACTCTCTAGATCTTGGCATGATGACACCACACACCTCAATAACAAAGGGAACACCAGACACTAGATATGAGAGGAGTATAAATAAGACAGGGTCCACCTGCATTCCCTAAGCAGGTTCTAATCACTGGCACACAATCTTGAACACCTGATTTAATTTTATGGATTTGAAGAAGTGATAAATATAGGGGTGTACTTACTTTTTCCATTTGAATGATCTGTTCTTTTGTTAATTTAAATTGTGAAAATTACTACAAAATTTCAATTTTATGTGTAATTTGATAGAGTGCATTAACTTTATTAATAGGCCCTGTTTCAAACAGGATCAAGTGTTTGCTTGTCCAAATATGTCAAAAAAGCCAACAATTTCCATGGGGTGTACTTATTTTTTCCCATGACTGAAGCTACACTTAAAATATCACCCTGCTAACCCTAACCCCCCAAACTTTCACACATGTAGACATAGACAGAAGTGGATAGCAGTTTGTAGTTGAGACACATGCAAAATATTCTGCTTAATTCTAGATTGTAAAAATATTAAATAGACATTAATATGTCCTGAACATCTGTAATTAATTGTAAATAATCTGTAAATAATTTGTACTACTCTACTGTTTTTTACTTGGTGTTGCATTACATTTAAATGCATTTTTATACAGTTTCTGTTTGACATAATTCAGTTCTTATAAATCTTTCATTTATTCCAATGAATGAACTGATATAGTATTTGAATAAATGGGCTAATCTAGCAGAGCAGTTTTGTGGTATACAGATGAGGTCATAAATTTACATACCCCTTGCAGAATCTGGAAAATGTTAATAATTTAAAGGATAACATTTGCATTTTGTTTTATTTAGATTTATTATTTTATTGTTTTATAAGCTGAAGAAGCTATTTCACATAACAGATGTTTACATATAGTCCACAAGACACAATAATAACTGAATTTACACAAATGAACCAGTTCAAAAGTTTACATACGCTTGATTCTTAATACTGTGTGTCATTATCTGGATGTGTTTATGTTTTGTGAGAGTTGTTCATGAGTCCCTTGTTTGTCCTGAGCAGTTAAACTGCCCACTGTTCTTCAGAAAAATCCTCCAGGTCCTGCACATTATTTGGTTTTCCAGCACCTTCTGCATATTTGACCCCTTTCCAACAGCGGCGATATGATGTTGAGATCCGTCTTTTCACACTGAGGATGAGTGAGGGTCTTGTACAGAACTATTACAAAAGGTGCAAAAATTCACTGATGCACAAGAAGGAAACACTATACATTAAAACCGGGGCGGGGGGCTTTTGAACAGGATGATCATTGTAAATTGTTATTATTTTGTTGAAAAAATACCATAAACTGCAGTAAACAGTAACTTTGACTGTTGCACTCGCATCTTATTCTTGCAGCAAAACCCAGCAGCTTTCATTGTGTTTTTTGTCTGAAAAGTGTCTCTTACCACTTAATATTCTGCTTTCTTTACTGACATACAAACATTTTTCTGTAATATTTAATTTTGTGCTGGAAAACTAACATTTAGGAATGTACCGTAACCTAATGGAAAGCTTTCCCAGAAGAGTGGCGGCTGTTACAACAGCAAAGTAGGGACAAACTCCATATTACTGCACATAACTATCACATATGGATGTCATATTCAGGTGTCTGTTGCTTAGTTCTCCCATGAATCACATCCATGATCTCATGACAAACAATTTTTTTTACAATAAATTAACAGTGAAACTAGTATTTAACAATGACATTAGTATTCTTTGTAGCTATAATCTTGGTAACAGAGATGAGCAGAGATGCTTAACAGAGATGTTAAGAATATGGTAAATAGAAGAGGGGACTTTTGTACATGCTGATAAGAGTTTTGATGATGCAACTTCCTGTTTATCATATCATATCTTGTTTAGCATATCACCTATTACAGGGGTATTCAGTCTTATCTAGAAAGGGCTGCAGGCTTTCATTCCAACCAAGCAGGAGCCACACTTGATTTCATTTGTTTAATCAGTTCATCTAAGTCTCCAATCAACTATCAAACGTGTCTTCAGTTTGGCTGTTATGAAAGCCTGCAGCCACAACGGCTCTTTGCCGATAAGACTGAAGACCCCTGGCTCATTATATTTCTTCTTCCTTTAGCAGGGATAAATACATTTTCCTTAACAGGCCAGTGTTGACTGCACCAACATTGTGAGCATAAACGTAAATGTATTATTACTTCAAAGAAATTAACAATGCATTTTTTTTTCACCTCTAAAGGACACATATCAGTCAAATCATACAAAAATATATATATTTTACTTGTAAAATGATCGTCAAAGAGGAACAAAAGAAAACAGCCATTTTGAGTGATAGAATAAAGTTATTGTTACTGAAAAATTATTTTCAACATTTTTTGTGATCATATTTGTAGTTTGTAATAAGTTGCAAAAACATACTTCATTTTATTATTATTATCCATCCATCCATCCATCCATCGCTTATCCTACACAAGGTTACAGGGGGGCCTGGAGCCTATCCCAGCAAACTTGGGGCACAAGGTAGGGGACACCCAGATGGGGTGCCAAGCCATTGCATGGTACAATCACACACACACAAACACGCACACACACACACACACATTACGGACAACACAGAGATGCCAAATAGCCTACAATGCATAACTTTGAACTGGGGGAGGAAACTGGAGTACCTGGAGGAAATTCTCGAAGCACAGGGAAAACATGCAAACTTATTTATCAGGAGGCAGTTTTTGTTTTCCTGGTATGCTTTTCAAAAACATTTATGACTTTCTTCAGGTTATTTTTTTCAGCATGTCATAGAGTCATCCTGTCATCACAAACTCAAATTCAGTCAATGTATGGAAATAGTTCTCTATTTTTTTTATTATAAACAAACAAACAAAAAAACCCCAAAACTTTTCTATATTTTTTTACATCCTTTATATTTAAGAAGTTAACCTCTATACTAATAAGCCCTAACGACCTGTAACAAACTTAAAGAGCTGAATGTTAAAAATTAAGGATGAATTTTGACAGGATTTTTTTTTTTTTTTTTTACATTTCTTTGACACTTCAAAATGCTCTGTACTGTACTAGACTTTAAAGTAGTATCCATCCATCCATCCATCCATCCATCTTCTATACCGCTTAATCCTTTTCAGGGTCACGGGGACTTTACAGTAGTATAAAGTATAAATAGTGCGCCCCCTTCAGGAGGAACAGTATACAGTCTGTTGAGACATGCTTCTCGTGCTATTTAGTGAGGTAGTGTGTGGATTGGGACGCAGCCTCAGTGAGTTTCCCAAAAGCATCACAGAATAAACACCATTGTCATTCATTATTTCCGGCACATATGAGTTATAATAAGTAAAATGTGTGTGTGTGGTTTCTTTTTTGTTTTTTGTTTTTAAATCAAAGCAGAAATTATTGTTATAGGTACATTATAATAACTAATGTCCTGTGATACAGGAAACACTTTACTAGTTAAGACATCCTAACTTTTCGCATTTCTTAATTTATTTTCATAATAATAAGTATATTTTATTAGCCAAATAAATTTTCAAATATAAAGAATTTTGTTATGGTAAGTGCTTTCACACAAAGTGTATAAGAATAATTATAAGTATATACACTCACAGTCCACTTTATTCGTCTCACACTGTTGTGTATTTGCACTTTATGTAGTCTTGTGCACTGTTCCGTGTTGCACCATGGTCCTGAAGAAACGTCATTTCCTTGTTATACAACGTATACAAGCTATATATGGGAATGACAATAAAATCCCGCTTGTCTTGACTTGACTTTATTAGGAACACTGGTACACACTTCCACATTCATGCATCTCTTCTGATCTCTCTCATCAACAAAGTGTTTCAGCCTGCAGACCCTCAGCTCACAGGATGCTTTTTTGGTTTTGTTTTCTGAACTACTCAAACCAGCTCATCTAGCACCAACAACCATGCCACGGTTACCATGCCACCATCACACTTTTCCCCATTCAGATGTTTGTTGTGAACATTTACTGAAGTTCTTGACATGTATCTACATGATTTTATGCGTTGTACTGCTGCTGCCACATGATTGGTTGATTGGATAACTGCATAAAAGAGCAGGTGTGCAGGTATTCCTAAAAAAGTGGACAGTGAGTGTATACAGTTACAGTACAGCTACAGTACACAGCACCGTGTGCATTTAGTGCAAATAGCAGCATTTAGAACAATAGTTATTCTGTTTTAAGGTCCCATCAAAGCGTTATTAAATTAAAGAGAAAAATCTCTACACAAACCTTATATTCACTTTTACTGACAACATCCGAGGAAGACACAAGATGGCGCTCTGTCCACACAGAGAATGTTTATATATCTATATATATCTATATATATATATATATATCTATATATATATATATATATATATATATATATATATATATATATATATATATTCATAGTTTTCATATTTTCAGTACATTTATTTTTTACAATTATCATTTAGAAGCTGGCCTGCCTATCTGCCTATTAGAGTCTGGATAAACATCACAACAAAATGTTTTCCAAATTACAGAGAGGAAACTTCCATTACAGTAGGGCCAGAATCGTACGAGCTTATATTAATATTGCTTTGACATTGTTTGTAGGCGGTGCTTATGCAAATATGACAATACGCTATTAATGATTAGGGGTGGCCTTTAATCAAGGTTATGCAAATAAGCACACTGTTTCAACGTTAGTAAATTGCGCATGCAAATTAGCTGTACTGCTTGAAATACGCGTATAGGCGGTGCTTATGTAGATACATCTTAATATGCGTCAACGTCTGTTGGCTGTTGTGGGCTGGGGTTTATGCAAATGAGTTCCTCCCAATATGGAGTCTGTGGAATGAAATATGGCAGAAGAGGGCAAACATGGTGGACCGACGCCGAGAGTCATGAGAGCGCCGCGAAACTTTTTGAAAGGCGGATGCCGGACGGTCTGCGTCGAGTTTAACCGCTATTTAGGTCGCGCTGTTTCCGAGAGTCGACGGGAGTAAGAAGTTTGTAATGCATTAGGAAACTTGTTGAATTGTGCGTGTGTTTTTTGGATTAAAGGAGACGGGGAGAGGCGCAGGCGATTCCCCCCGGTCCTGTACCGTCCCGTCCCGGCGGCGCTATGCCGTGGCTCAGCGGCTCCAAGCGGAGAGAGAGCTCGGAGCTGCCGCTGCCCGCCGGCTGGGAGGAAGCCCGGGATTACGATGGCCGAGTGTTTTACATCGACCACAACACCCGGCAAACTTCGTGGATCGACCCGAGAGACAGGTAAAGTGCGATAACGCGGACTTTCTCCATATTTATACTCGAAGTTGGGAGAAGTTACTTGCATCCATTAGAGGAGTTGGAGGGCTGGTGGAGGCTTGAATGATGAACAAGGAGCTAAAGAGTTAGCAAAAGCGCTAGCAAGCTTTTCTCCACACTTTATTATGACCCACTAATATACACAAGTACTGCACAAATCTGCACAGATTCACACTGATTATTAATGTTTGTTTAGTTGTTTTATTTGTACAGGGCGCCGCATTTAATAGTAGTTTTATCAAATGATTTCACCAAAATCGTCCAAGTAAACTTGATGATGATAATTATATTATAATTTTATTTATTAATAATAAAATTTCAATTTTGTGTTGAAAGAGAAAGAACAGCAGATAAAGACACAGATCACTAGTCTTGACACTAGGGATGCATTGATTCAATATTTTTTTAAAAAAAATTACAATATAAAAATGATGCAGATAATGATACTATGAAACATCAGAAAGTGTGACGGTGACGGGCTTTCTGCCCCGCGTCCAGTACAGCGACCCGCCCCGCCTCCTGTACTGCGACCCGTCCCGAGTCCTTAACTGTGACCCGTCCCACCTCCTGTACTGTGACCCGTCCCGTGTCCGTCATCACGACATACTTTCATGGTAAACTATATCAAATCTGATCCACAATTTTGCATCAATATCATCCTCAGACCTGTGCGTCCCTCATACATCCACTTTCAAAATGAAGATTAGTGGAAAAACCCCACTCGTTAACCCTCGTAATGACAGACTTTCCATATTAAGATCGTCTCGATATGAATATTTATTTCAACATCCTCAGCAGTAAAACCATTTAATCTACTGCCACTTTGACATTGTCCACTTTAGAAAGGTCATGAATAGTAAAAGTAGAAGAAATTGGTTTGTAACATCATTAGGAAGGTCCTTTCTCTTTAAACAGTGCTCAGAAAATGACAAGAAGTACTGTAACTACTGTTCACCTATTCATAACATGAAAACATGGATTGAATGCCTGATTAGGTTGTTCCTAGACATGAACAAATCAGGTTTTTGGAGAGATTACTTCTACATCAGTAGAGTTGCTAATAAACTGTTGGGTAAAATGGTAAGCTGTATGTTGCTCTTTAAACTACTGAAACTCTTCTCTGCAACCATTTAAACCGCTTTTGCAATTAGTAAAGCAGTACATAACTTGAATATACATTAGCACCAAGTGTCTGATGTCTTTAATGTACAATACAGCAAATGAGTGGCAGATGGACAATTTTGTTGCTGTACTGTATATTAATCAGTTTTTTTGTCCATATGTCACTGGTTATCAGCTTCATGTGTGCTTTGGTTATGATGGGTATGAAGCTGTATATATCACCTGTGTACTCCGTTAGTTTTTATTTATTTATTTTTACATGCTCAGCGTAAATATTTATGTTGTTTATTAGCAGTATGTTGGCTCCACGGGAAGTCTCGTTTTACTTCTTGATCTATCTGAACAGTGTATATTATTCTTGGTTACTCAAGTTTGATTATCTCGCCAAACCACTGTAAAACGGTATAATTTTTATCACAATGTTTGCGATGTCCTGTAAAGAATGTTAGTTGAAAAACAATCAACAAAGCATCAAGGAAGAAGGGAAAAAAAAAATCGGCGTATTTTCTCATGATTGGGCGTCATTGTCGTACAAGTGACTGGTCTGGGTCTTTTTTATTTTTTTATTTTTTTTCCCTTTTTGAAAAAATATGCCCACATAATGTAAACAGAGCGCAAATGAAAGAGAGAATTGAAGCAGAGCTCCCAGAGTTCCATGTGCAAATATGTGAGGAATGCTGCACTGGGCCACTGGGAAGGCAGTGTGCATGGGCTTTGTGAGGCCTGCATTTTCACCAGCGCAGAAACGGCCTGAAAAGCAGGCTTTCAGCCGGCTTCGCTCGCACACGAGTTCGCTAGAAGCTTTGCGTGAATTATATATAGGTGATTTGATGCGGAAACGTGTCAGTATTTGTCTTGATTGTTGTTATTTGTCAGCCACATATATACTGTTTGACAACATGACAATGTCATGCAGGCCTTCATAGAAGTTTTTCGTAGAAATCTACCACACATTATGCACGTATGGCCCATATTTGCAAGTAATGTATAGATTACTTCACCTCATATATACCTGAATTAAAATTAGACTGTATAGATTGGTTGATTGATAATGCCTGGTTTTCTTATATCCTATTCCCTTCCCTCAATGCATTTAGTTGCTATAAACAAAAAAGGTGCCCTGAAAGTCCCCCCCGCAAAAAAAAAAAAAATGCTGGAATTTGCCAGCTGAGAGGGAGATAACAATTCTGTTAATAATTTGCCAAAAAGTTACACTCCATTTTTTAACTTGCTAGAAGTTATTTTGTCCCATAGTATTGGAAAAACTTTTGTCTGAATGGCGTTTCATTACACAGAACAGACAGCTGCACAGATTGTGCTGATGATAAAGTGCATATTTCTGCGTGACATGCTTTTTGCTCCTCAGTCATGGCCGACATCATCAGTCATCATGCTGTTCCAGTTTGAGCTGACGCTGTGTTTTCAGGCTGATGTGCTACGTGCTTCTCCCCCTCCTCATTCTCAGCTTATCTACTCCAAATGTGATTCATCTTAGGCTGGGGAAAAAAAATGTGGACGCCTCATCAAAAGCCTGTGTAAAACAGCAGCGTTTAATTGTCTATTTATCTTAAATTGGACAGCTGGCTTTGAACAGGAACATGAACACGGTGCTTGAGTGATATTAAATTTTATGTCCCTCTCTCTCTCTCTCTTTCTCTCTCTCTCAGTTGTATCACAATGTCGATGTGTTATACTGGTTCTGTTATGATCCAGTACCGCCTTAATCTCAGGTTTACAGGGCTTTATTAGATGGATTGTGCATGTTCAAGATGGATAAATGACCTCTCATGGAACTAAATGCTAGAAAACAACAATAGTATGGATGCCTTTTAGTGAGCATTTATTTTATTCCACAGCTTCAATGAATTCTTGATTCTGATTGGTCAGAAGGTGTTGATTTATTTTCTATAACAGCAGCTCTGACAATATTTCCATTGCAATGGATTTGTTCTTATACATTATCATTTCTGTAGTAACAACTCATTTCTTAGGGACTTGTATGATGGACACTATGCATCATCTGAGAAAAATAATGAACTTCTTTAAAGGTGCAATAGTGTAAATTTTACTAATAACCTGGA
Source organism: Ictalurus furcatus (assembly GCF_023375685.1). NCBI lineage: Eukaryota > Metazoa > Chordata > Actinopteri > Siluriformes > Ictaluridae > Ictalurus > Ictalurus furcatus. The sequence goes on along the minus strand of NC_071265.1, from coordinate 9,816,149 downwards.
AGATGTGTAAAACATGGTGAACAATGTGTTAAGCTGTGGCCTTAGCAAACGTGTATTAGGTCACTGAGAAAACCCATGTGGAAAACTTTTGACTTCCCGTTTGGAATGCTTGTTTGTGGCTGGATGCACCTTCTGTCAATCATTTGATAGATTATACTCTATAGGCTGGTGTTTATTCTGGGGGTGGAGCTTCACGAATCATTCAAATCTTGAACCTAATGACCTTCTCGGGGGGGCGGGACTAGTCTTACCTAATGCATTTACATTTTATTTTATTTATTTATTATGCCATTTGGCAGATGCCATTATCCAGAGCAACTTGCATTTATCTCATTTGTACAACTGAGCAGTTGAAGGTTAAGGGCTTTGATCAAGGACCTAATGGTGGTAGCTTGGCAGTGCTGGGATTTGACCTCATAACCTTCGATCAGTAGACCAGTGTCTTAACCCCTGAACCATCTTTATCACATTGATACGGTGAAGCTTTCTGTAACAAGACATTTAAGGAACGAGACTCCAAGGCAACAGCCGGAGGTTCCTTTATGTTTTCCATCATGGGAACGTGTTCAGGACAGAAGACGGTGCACTTTGCGATTTCTCAGTAATATAGCAGTGGCTCAGTGGTTAAAGGCTCTGGGATACTGATCAGAAGGTCAGGAGTTCAAACCCCAGGACTGCCAAGCTACCACTGTTGGGCCCTTGAGCACGGCCCTTAACCCTCAATTGCTCAGTTGTATAAATGAGATAAATGTAAGTTGCTCTGGATAAGGGTGTCTGCCAAATGCCATATATGTAGTGTAAATGTAATAACAAGCTGTATTTTTTGTTGTTGTGGTTTTTTTTTTTTTTTTTTTTTTTTTGTTCTTCAACTTTTAGACACAAAAAAGTGAGGGATGTGGGAATTATAGCTGCTATACAGTAAGGGATAACATGAACCAAGTTGTCTCATAGCTAAAAACTGTTAGAATGTATGAAATGCCACTCTTAAATTAATAATAAAAACGTCATCGTCAGGAGATTCCTGTGGTATAAGAAGAATAAAACAGATTCTAGTAAAATATTCACCTTCAGCGTGGGTACTTTAACTCTACACGTTGGGTTATCATCACATCATGCTGTCTTTGTGTATTTTTCTATAACAGCATGCCCCCAAGTGTTTTACTACTTACTAAAGGGTGTTTCTATCTTAAAGAATATACAGACATGGGGGGGGACACCCCATGGAAATTGTTGTTTTTTTTTTTTGTTTTTTGTTTTTTTTGACATATTTGGACAAGCAAACAGTTGATCCTCTTCGAAACAGTGCATGTTAATAAAGTTGATGCACTCTATGAAATGACACACAAAATGTACATTTTGTAGTAATTTTCACAATTCAAATGAACAAAAAACCTACACAATGAAAAAGTAAGTACAGGCCTTTATTTATCACTCCGTCTGATGCAAAAAGAAGTCTCCAAGAACCCCAGAATTTCATCACAGGATCTGCTAGTAAGTCTTACAACTGTTGGTGTCAAAGTGCATGCTTCTACAATCAGAAAGAGATTGCACGGATTAGACTTGCATGGGAGGCATGCCAGGAAAAAGCCTTTGCAAGACTACATTTTGTTAATGAGCATATAGGCAAAGACCAGGCCTTTTGGAATAATGTTTTCTGGACAGACAAATCAAAGATAGAGTTGTTTGGCCACAGTAACAGCAGACATGTTTGGTGCAGACCAAATACAGCTTTTCAGGAGAAGCACCTCATACCAATTGTGAAGCACGGTGGTGGAAATGTTATGGTTTGGGGTTGCTTCACTGCCTCAGGGACTGGACAGCTTGCATTCATTGATTCAACTATGGACTCTGCATCATATCAAAAAGTGCTTGAAGATAATAATAAGGCCATTTGTCTGAAAGTTGAACTGAAAGTGGACCTTTCAACAGGATAATGATCCTAAACACGCTAGCAAATAAACAAAGGAATGGCTCAAAAAGAAGAAATGGAGGGTTATGTAATGGCCTAATCAAAGCTCAGATGTGAATCCCATTGAAATGTTTCAACTGAAAGAATATTGAATGGAAGAGTGGTCAAAAATTCCTGGTGGAGAATTATGCAAACCGATTACAAGAAGTTATTTCTGCAAAAGGGGGCAATCCTTGTGTTAGGCACTGTTTCAAAGATGATCAAATGTTTGCTTGTCCGCATACGTCAAAAAAAGCCAACGCTTTCCATGGGGTGTACTTATTTCTTCACATGACTGTATGCACCCTTTACAGTCTGTATTGGGGTGGGCGATATGACAACAATATCATATCACGGCCATGATATTTCAGGACATTTCTACGATGCACAATATTTCATGCATCATATTTCTCTAGACTTCCTAACAAACGGCCAGCAAAAAACAAGTGTTTTTAAAAACAAATGCACTGAATATATACGGAAAAGGAGGAAAACTTATTAAAAATAAATAATTGTAACATTTTTTTAAAGACTTTATCAAATCTGCTTCTAGAGTTTGTAAAAATATAAAACATTTAAACATATCACAGTATCCACAGTATCTCAAAAAAATTGTTTCTTCTTCTTCGCTGTACGTGTTAAATATTGCATATCATTCAACAATAAGTTCGATTTTGCTTTTAATTGTGCCTTTAATTCTTCTTTTTCTTTAAGCCCACGTGGATTTTACGCTCTTTATTTCTGTTACCCTTTTCAAATGAAAAACGGGAATGTAGTTCATCCCTGTGAGCCAGATAAGAAAAACCTGATCTGCGTGTAATGTGAAGCTGATTACTGTGTCAGAAATCTCCTATTTCCCCCTCAGTGACTGGAAAACAGTGTTAGGTGTGTGTGTTTAGGAGCGGGGTCTAATTGCAGGCCTGGTGTACATGACCTGAAGAAGCGAAACTACAGCGTTTAAGTTTGAATGTGTGCTGTGGCTTTCCATTTCTGTCGATTAGAGTCACAGTCATGGATGTGTCATGTCTGCTTAATGAAAATGCTATCCAGGATGTGGTACTTTTCAGCCGAGAGGTTTACTCCGTTTACCTGGAGCCATAGTTTTAATAGCAGTTTAGTAGACTACTAGTTAGACACGTTCAGCAATGTAAACATGGATGGATGAATGAAATTAAATCTGTTAAGAATCAATAACAAATTCCGAATCTATCACATAACATGCTGAGTAGATGCTTGCTTAGATCAGCGTGAATACGTTTACATGGACAGCAGTAATCTAATTATTGACCTTATTGTGAATAAGACAATATAGTGATTAAGGTGTTTACATGAGTCGCTTTTAGTATATTCCTTTCATGTTCCCGTTTTACATATTATAGAACATAGATCGATTAACGGCACGTCATTACGTCCCCTGCCATGCCGTCCGACATTCCCTCCAGAATTTCACATATCATACAGTTGGTCTTCATTATGGTACCGTATACAGTTTTGGGTGTTTCATTTTTAATTTTATGAAAACTTCAAGTGCAGTTAATTATTTCTCGTGCTATACATGCAAATAGGCCATGGGCTGCGTCCCAAACCACATACTTACCTACTATAAAGTAGCTGAGATACATGTGTATATAGTAGGAGAAATACATATATTACACCTACTATGTAGTAGGTAAGTACGCGGTTTCGGACGCAGCCGTGCTCTCTTGTTTGCCGTCAAACGGTTGAGCACTGCTGTGTGTGTACGTGTCCTGTCGCAGAATGCGGTGAAAACTCTCACACGACATTAATAATGTGATTTAAGGTGTGTACATGTCTGTAATGCGACTAAGATAGGAATACTCCACATGTCTTAATTCGATTTGTGTTTACTTTGAGTATGACTTTAATCGGATAAGGTCATCAATAATCGCTGTTTACATGCTAGTTTCTTAATCAGAGTATCGTCTTAATCAGGTTAAGTATTGGATTATTGTTGTCCATGTATATGTACTGATTGTTAGTATTATTAATATTGGTTATAATTCAAAGGGTTAGGTTCATCATTCGTACTTATTAAAAAATATTTTTTATGTTATGTAAAGACTCGTGCTTTACTACTTCTGTACATTTCTGCTTTATAGACCAGGCCTGTGACCGTGTTAGCATGTTGTCTCTAACGTTTTCTTTCTCATAAACGTATCGTAGCAGCGGTTTCACGCCAAATGACACGGGTTTTTGGGTTTTGCTGGTGAGGTGACAACTTGTTGTGCAAACTGCAATTGGTCTGTGAATTCACTACACAGTCTGTTGGGAAAGATGTGGCGTTAGTTTGTGAAATAGGGCTGCGCTCCAACAACCTGGCCCTCAGTTCTCAGCCTCTTTTACATACACACACACACACCTCATGGATACATGTTTTGGGCAAACGGGCACTAGAGGTCTATTGACATATAAAGGATAAAGATGGGGATGATGTTAATTATTTTTCAGCACACGAAAAATCTTTTTCTGGTAAAAGAAAAATCTAATCTTGTATGTTGAACTAAATATTTTCCATCATTCTTCTCGCGAAGTCTTAACATTTTCTATTCTAGCCATCCGTGAGTCCAACGCTGTGTCCTAGTTCCCCTACTTATACTATGCACTAAAAGTATGTACTCTTTTTGTGGCGTGGGGGGAGTATATACTTTTGAGTGTGTAGCAAAAGACTACGCTCTCAATACTCTCTCTCCACTTATCAATCACAGCGACACTAGCCAATCATGGCCGTCTGTGAGCTCATGTATGCTGAAATGTTGCATGAGCAGCAGTTTGTGAAGATGCGTTTGGCTGGCTTCATGGTGCAATTATAATCTTGTTTGAATAATTACAAAGCTGTAATAATTACAAAAAGGCATTCCTGATTCAGGGTGGAAAATTTGATCTGATGCTTCTCCAGCGTCTTTGGTGAGACTCGGTATCAGAGTAGTGCAGTCATACATTGCTTGACACTTGTGCAATATATACCATATATACACCACACTTGGCTTTTATTATATATTTGATTGTATTATGTTATAGGCAGTGTTTTACAGCCATGCCAGCAATAACCGAAACATTACGAAAGTCTCTGTATTGGCATAATGTTGTTTGATAGGGTTCTATGTTCCTGCCTACGCTATTTATATCAGGGAATGTTTTCTTCTACTGTGTCATGCTACTCAATGAAATGTGTCACATCCTGTTATAGGGGAGTCACTGAAAGGCAGACATGACTGCTAAAACTATATCCTCTGACACTGTTAAGACGTCCTGCGTGAACTTCCTCCGAAACGCTTGTGAAAATGGTAAAACATGAGCCGTGTCTTCTCTGATGCCCTCCTCAGGTATCCTGTACGTCTCTGCTGAGGTTTTTGTGGCGAAGCTTTTGTGCCTGTGGAATGAGCACAATGTGAGGCATGCCTACGCGAACGCCCGCAAGCCCGGTAGCTGCCAGGGGCCCGAGTCGCAGCTGGCCAGCAGAGGCAGCAGTTCCCACATGCCTCCCTCCCTTCACTTTCTCCAAGCCTTTATCTTTTAATCAGCTCTCTGAGGCTTGGACGTAGCCATTGCTTGACACTCGCCAGAAAGGAGCCTCGAAGTCCACCATATTAAATTATTCAAGAAAATAGGTGGTTTTTATTTATTTATTTATTTATTTATTTCCCTGTACCACAAGGTTATTCACATGGCTGTTTTGCTTCTCTTGGTGTTTTCATTATGCTTTGTGTGTCTGTGAGGGGGTGTCTTTTTGCTTTAAAGGAATCGGCCAACATGTCATTGTTTCGTGTGTTGTCAATCGAGCGTGTACGTGCGTACATGTGTGTTTGATGTTCTGCTTCCTACAGGGACCGCTTCTTACCTCTTTGTGAAGCTTATCTTCTCTCATTTTGAGGATATATTGTAGCTGCACAGTCTGACAGCAGGCTGTAGAGATGTTGCTTTAGTAAAGGGAAGCTCTTCGCTGTGTGTGGATCGGTCCTATTAATTCCGCCAAGGACAGATAGCGTAGTGACCGTGTTCATGCTGTGGCAATGAAGCCTGTCGCTGTTAATGACCCCAAGTAAGGAATTAATCATGGTGGAGCGTTCTGTTAGAGAAAACTAAAACATTGGGGTTGAACTGCATTTCCGGAAGTGTTTTATTTCTCTAATACCACAGAAGTTTGACTCATCGTACGTTTTATCTGTTTATAGATACGTTGTGAATTGTTTATGGAACAAGTTTCAGTTTTCACTTGTTATAGAAACTACAAACAGTTGTTCTTCTTATAGAAAGCTTCACCATAGAAAAAAAAATATATATAATTTTTTAACTTCCATTTTGTGAGTGCCCATTATGTGCGTCCCTTTCTGTTGGTTGTTACTAGAAGAAAAGTAACTTGTACTACTCTACTGTTTTTTACTTGGTGTTGCATTACATTTAAATTAATTTTTTTTATACAGTTTCTGTTTGACATAATTCGGTTCTTATAAATCTTCCATTTATTCCAATAAATGAACTGATATAGTGGTTGAATAAATGGGCTAATCTAGCAGAGCAGTTTTGTGGTATACAGATGAGGTCATAAATTTACATACCCCTGAATCTGCAAAATGTTAATAGTTAAAAAAAAAATGAGGGATCATAAAAATTGCATTTTGTTTTATTTAGTCCTGTCCTGAAGAAGCTATTCAACATAACTGATGTTTACATATAGTCCAGTAGACAATAATAACTGAATTTACACAAATGAACCAGTTCAAAAGTTTACATACGCTTGATTCTTAATACTGTGTGTCGTTACCTGGATGATCAACGGCTGTGTGTGTTTTGTGATAGTTGTTTATGAGTCCCTTGTTCGTCTTGAGCAGTTAAACTGCCCACTGTTCTTCAGACAAATCCTCCAGGTCCTGCACATTCTTTGCTTTTCCAGCATCTTCTGTGTATTTCCAGCAGTGGCTATATGATTTTGAGATCCATCTTTTCACACTGAGGACGACTGAGGGATTCAAACGAAGCTATTACAAAAGGTGCAAACATTCACTGATGCTTAAAAGGAAACGTGATGCATTAAGAGCCAGGGGGTGTAAACTTATTAACAGGATGATCTTTGTAAATAATTTGTTTAAAGCTCTTTTTTTTTTCCCCCCCATGTAGTATTGTCTTTCAGAAACTACCTAAGATATTTGCCTTTTTCCCAGAAGACAGAATAACAATTTATAAAGATAAGCCTGTTCAAAAGTTTACGCACCCCCGGCTCTTAATGTGTCGTGTTACCTTCTTGAGCATCAGTGAATGTTTACACCTTATGTAATAGTTGTGTACGAGTGCCTCAGTTGTCCCCAGTGTGAAAAGATGGACCTCAACATCATATAGCCGCTGTTGGAAAGGGATCAAATATGCAGAAGGTGCTGGAAAATCAAAGAATGTGCAGGACCTGGAGGATTTTTCTGAAGAACAGCGGGCAGTTTAACTGCTCAGGACAAACAAGGGACTCGTAAACAATTATCACAAAACATAAAAACATTCATTGATCATCCAGGTAACGACACACAGTGTAAAGAATCAAGAGTGTGTAAACTTTTGTCCATTTTGTGTAAATTCAGTTATTATTGTGTCTTGTGGACTAGATGTGAACATATGTGAAATAGCTTATTCAAAGCAGAACTAAATAAAACTAAGTGCAATTTTTATGACCCCCCCCAGATTCTGAAAGCTGTATGTAAATTTATGAGCACAACTGTATGCAATGAGGGAGAAGAAGAACACTGACACTGAAAACGGTGAACTCTGGCAAAAATTGAACATGTTCTTCAAATAAACTGCATTCTTTTACAGTTTCCTGAGCTTCGTTTTGGCTAATCATGGTCATGAATTTGCTGCTAAAGTTTTTGATTACGCTTCGCAAGTTTACGTTTGCCATTTTGACAAAAATCTCACATGTGGGCGGGCTTATCAGTGCTTTACTTTCATTGACTAGTGAGATTTGTATCGACAACTCGAGTGTCCAGCTGGGGGGGAGGGGGAGGAGGAGGAGGAGGATGATGAAGTCGTCGATGCTCTGTGCCACTCCTGAGAGCGCATCTCGTAAAAGTAGTCGTGTGAGACTCCCCAAACCTCAAATATTCATTACAAACTAATATACTGACTAAGTAAGTAAGTCATTTCCACGACAAAGTACAAACATTATAACTATACAGGGAACCACTCCAAAATTCATGCCACTGAAGTCTCTACTTCCTGGTCAGGGAGATATCGATCCAAATTTCACTAGCCAATGGGAGTAAATCAGGTTAAGCCCCACCTACAAGAGATGCTCGTGCCAGAATGGCGACCATAGAATTGCAGCGCGTAAACGAATAGTTCGAAAGCGTAAATGAAAACTCTGGCAGCGCATTCATAAGCCATGATCAGTGAAAACAAAGCTTAGAAAACTGTCAACAAAGAACGCCGTTTATTTGAAGACCATGTTACATTTTCAGTTTGAGTGTTTTTCTTCTCTCATGTTGTACTTTTTTTTTTTTTTTCCGTTTCTTGAAAAATTATGTTCAATACTTTTGGCACAAATACAATCCCATACTTGTGGCTTAGCCTACAGCGTTGCATGAGGTTAGTCTGTGTGAATTTTGTCATTGCCAGGCTTGATTTATTATTTCCTTTTCTGCAACTTTGCTCAGGATACTAATATTCATATACTGCATGATGCAAGAGTCACTGGATCA